>NC_056731.1:1257753461-1257783461 GCF_019279795.1 Protopterus annectens
TCTGCCCACTACACTATTGCTATACTGTTTCAGTTGCCTATATCTTCCTTGTTATCCTCTTCAGCTATTTAAGCTGCATTAACCGTAGCTAAGTGATGGGCACACCCGCGCACCTACAGTTAGCTTTAATCAGATTCATAACAAACAAAATTGGTTTGATTACTTGATATGTATTTACTATTGCTGTTGTACACATGAGGGAATGTTGCTGGGGATATGTGGACACCTATGAGTGGTGTCACTCATTCCTTTGGCCTTTCTGCTGTTCATTGTGGGGGAGTGTATATTCTGAAAGCTCTGCTCTGAGACACGCCCCCTGTACTCTTACATGCTCCATGTAAGATTAGGAGCTCAGGCAGCGTGCCTTCATTAATATTCATGGTGTGCTGCCATCCTGCTCCTAAATGGCCGCTTCCGTGCAAAACTAAGCTAGTCCTGCATGGAAGAAATCTGGGGGCTAGTGTGATTCAGAGCCCTTCCAAGACAAGGTTTCGACATTGCACTAAGCTTTTCTGAATCCCAGGGTAAATATCATCTTAGCATTATGTGCACACTTTACAGACAGTTTACTTGCTTACACTAATTAATATTAGACACTTTATCTAACTTAAGTATGAAGGATATTAATGATGGTTATAGATAATTGGTCAAGTGGGACTCCCATAAATCTGAATAAGATTCTACTATCATTGTTTATATGCTGTCACAGAGTATTTAAATGATAGACAAATGTTTTCAGAAAGTTCTGTTTTGCTGTTTAAAGTACATTTATATTGCATTATTTCTTGAGGGTCTGTGTGGTTGCTGCTAGGTAAAGTAATTATGCAAGTTTTTACTTTTTATTTTTATTTGACATTTGTTTACAGGGATGGTCCAAATGGGGAATTGCTCATTTTTGGTGGAGGAAATAAACTCCAACAATTGAACAGAAAAACCTGTCAGAAATAGAAAAACATATATTTTTCTATTAACTGAAAATTATTTAGAACATTTTATAAGTGCAATAGATATTGCTATTGAATATGTTTTTAGCAAAAATAGGAGACATGCATTATAAATTAGAATGCTATTTCAAAACAGTGGTGATATAAAGAAAGGAAAATGTCATTGTTAATGGAATTCTAGTAAAAGATAATATACTGTGTACTGGATAGACTATTTCTTGTTAGATTAGTATAGAGCATGGTTTAGAGTCTTTTTAGGGAGGAGTAGTATAGAATAAATGTGGATGAGATAAGAAAAAGGTCAGTGAATTACTCTGGTGTGAAACAGGAACATATCTTAGTTAAAATTATTTAAGGGAGAGTTTAAAGGATTGAACCAAAGGATTTGTCTTGATAGCTACAAGGATAGTGCTCCAAGCTTTTCCAACAAAGCAGAAGTATGTGGAATTTCTTGCAGACTTGGATACTCTACAGACAGTGAGCTGAGTTTGGTTCTGGGACCTGAGTGGTTGCATGGGGAAATATATTTGTAGGACATTTGTCAGGGTGGGGCAGGCTCTACAGTAAAAGATAATTTTATATGCAGTAAGCAGCTGTGTATATTTTGAACAATAGGAGAGTTACTGGCAAAATATCCAGAGTTTCAAAGCAGAGTTAGTGATTAGAAGTATCACATCACATATTCCTCTCTTTTGATTAACTACAACACACAGACTTCTCTATAAACCAAAAAGTTGCTGATCCCTTAACAACTTAGTACAGCATTACTCCCCCATAAAATTTTACGTTCTAGACAAAAATCAATAATCACTATAACCAAGTCATCTAATACACAGGGACTCTCTATATTCAAACAGAGTAGCTAAATGACGGAACTACATTTCACTATCACTGAGATCCATTCTGAATGCAAACTCATTTAAAATGCCTGGATTTGTTTCTGTATATCCCCAGGATAAAGGCCACTGTTGTCTTCAGCTTGCCATATCGTCAAACCATTTCCCTTCATTCAAAAACCTATGCCTCACAACTTGTAGCTGTCAATTCCTGAAGCATCTCCCAGCCATATACGTAGTTTTGTGACACTGCTCACACCCATCTCCATATTTCTAATAAAACCTTGACTATAGCCATATATATAATTATCAATGAACCTGCCTTATACACCAACTCTTAAGTGCAATATTAACATTTTCTGCCCTACCTTGTTCCTTCCCACACCTCTGTGTTTTTGAATTCCTAAGCCTTAATCATATGATCTATTATTTATTTGACATACCCACTAATACACCTCTTTAAATGTTCAATGTTCAACATTTAGTAATGCATAAGTATCTTTTAGACTGTAATAGTTTGCCTTTATTTCATGTGAATAAAATCTGATTAGCAAATGAATGTGCAGTTATTAATGCATATTACTTAATGTCTGGTCATGTATATTACTGAATATCTGTTTAGAAATGTTTGTAATATGTTGGAGCTTTTGTCCCCAGGCTTTTGCTTAAAAGAGTTTTTTGACTAAACCCAATAGAGCAAACCCAATAAACAAAAGCAACATGCAATAAAATAAATATTTATAACTCTGCTTTGCCAAGGATGTTCTGTACCTGTCCTCTCTAGGCTTTCAAATATTGGCTAAAACATTGTATTCTCCCATAGTGCCTTTTTATGCAATGCCAAACTGAAAAACCTACTGGTATATAAAAACCACCCCAAGGAAATCTAAAAGTGTTACTTCTCAATGGCAGGAGCCAAACCAAAAAACTCCATTCCCTCCAGGCTCTCCTCACCCTGGAGAATGTGGACATTTGTGCAGTTACTGAGACATGGTTTAAAACTGTGAAGAGCACAGCAGCAGTGCAGGGCTAAAATGCCTTCCTCACATTCAGACCAAGCTACTTCACAGGCAGAGATCAAAGTTGAAGATGTCTCAATCTATATCAACCACAAACTCACCTCAAGACTAGTTAAACAGGATGATGTACTTGAGCTTCTCCGTGTCCAGATTTCCATAGGCAAAGTCTTATATCATATCTTTACATACTATGAGTCACCCTGTATGACCCAAAACCTGTAACTCATACTTGGACTTACTGGAGACTGTCACCATTCAACCCAATACCATATTTATGGGCAACTTCAAGTAAACCACTATAAACTGGGATACTTACACAAGCCCAAATTTACAGGCCCAGAGACTCCTGGACTTTGTAAACACAAACACCATTGACCAGCTATACCATATGCCCCCAATAGGTGCAAACATACTCATTCTGGTACGCACAAACATGGGAAAATACTGTAACCCCCCCCCCCCCTTGGAGTGCCCTCTCTGGTAAGATCAAACCATGAAGCTACGTCCTTCATAATAAAAATCAGTTCTATGACCCTGCCTAACCCTGTAACATTTAGGAACTATTCTAAGACAAACTTCTTACTACTGAATGATAACCTGTCAAAATTTCCAAGCCCCCCTGAAACCCTGAGAATAACTGCCAATGTGGAATTGTTCACAGAAATCCTGTACACTTATGTCAATAAATGCACAGAGACAGCTGTGCCTAGAAGAAATAAGCCCAGAGCTAACTCAGAAAATACACCATCCAAGTGGTATCCAAATATAAATAAAAAAGTCATACTCAGGATTTGGACGTGCGATGCTCAACATAATAAAACACCCTCAAACAACTAAGAGGACAAATTAAGTCTAATAAAGCCAAATTTGAGGAAAAAGTAGTCTCCTAGGCAATGGACAGTGTCCTTTCTGGGGTTATTTAATATTGGTACAAGTAAAGCTTTTTACATACCTATAAACTCCATTTATATTCTCTTAAGGGTTGGGGGTTGGAAGAATGGATAAGGTGTTCACCTTGCAGATACAAGGTACAGGGTTTGTTTTTTTATCTTTACAGGGAATTTGCTAGGCTTAAATACAGCCCACAAGGGTAGCTAGCCTAGTACTTACCTATAAACCCCTAGTATAAAGCTTCCTTCAGCTATGTTCAAAACCTTAAAGGCAGCACACAGCAGTGAGCAGAACTGGTTGTAAATGAAGCCATCTACATAGAGCTGGAGGATATAGCAAATCTGCTGGCCAACAAATCCAGCTCTGATTTTACCCCCTTCTCTCCACTGGTCAACCCCCCAGGAAATACCATCAAACACCTCTCCAACTATCTCTAGAGACCAAGTACTAGGTGTCTTCTCTAAGGCCAAGAACACTGCATCAATGTGTTACAAAAATATCCCAGGATGCCTCCTAAATAGCCTAAAACTTGACATGTTGGAACCACTGGATTCATTGTTTAACCATAGCCTCTAGGCAAGCTTTGTGTCATGTGAAGGGAGAACTCCAACAGTCATCTGCACAAGTGGACCCCGGGAACTAGAGATTTATAAGTCTGACTAGTCTTATATGCAAAGCCATGAAAAGAATTGTTATGGAAATGATTACTAAGGGCATACAAAACCTTCAAACACTAGATCCAGCCAGTTTGGTTTGTCAAGCGTAGATCATGCCAAATCAACCTGGTGGACTTCTTTGATAAGGTCACCAAGACAATGGATGGGAGCAAAATGGTACATACTGTCTATCATAACCTGGCTAAGGCATTTGACACAATGTCTCACTCAGGCATTGTAAACAGATTTAATAATATAAGCATAAACCCATATGTTATGTGTTAGATATTAAGCTGACCCTCAGGTCATCTACATCTCAAAAGTCAAGGCCAATGTCAAGGGCCTCTGGCTGACCAAGTCTGCAGATGATTGCAAATTAGGAATGGTCATAAAATCCCCCAAGGCACTAACATCCTACAGGAAGGTCTAACAAAGACAAAATTACTGGTGCCAAAGTAATGGCTTAAAACTCAATGCCAAGAAATGCATAATAGTACACTTGGGAAGTCAGATTCCCTAGGAAATTACCTCATTGATATCAACCCTAAAACCATAGTGAGGGATTTGGTTCATATATAAATAGTTAACAGGCTTTCAACTAATATGTGTTTAAGGTAATAAGGAAATTATTCTATGTTGATCAACTTATAAGCAAGGGCACAGCATCTAGGAGGTCATCATTTCATCATCAGGCTCGTCACTGAGTACAATGCCATCTTAAGGTATGTACATGACCAACCCATGCAACAAATGATACATCCACAGAGGTTCCTTACAAAAAAAATACAGAATATAAATAGCATGTCCTATCCAGACTGCCTCAAAGCCTTATCTGTATACTCTTTTCCATACAGACTGTTGAGAGGTAATCTAGCCTGGCATACAAGACATCCTTGGATCCCACTTTGAAGGACCTTTTGCATATCTGCAAAATGAATAGCATCACAATTATATGAGCTAGGGATTTAAACTTTGATTGTGACATAAATAAGACATGCTGGGGAAACAAGTATGTGTCTGAGAAAATTTGTCTTCTTTGGAATAGGCTTCCAATCCATGTGAAATAGAGCTCTTCCCTAACCCTGTTCAAGAGTATCCTGGACTAGTGAAAAGGATATCGGAACTACGTCCCAGGTCTAGCACCTACAGTATGTCTCTAATGGAGAGACGAAGCCTGCAAATCTTGCCCTAGCATACACATACCCCTTAAAAAACTCTAAGGCACATTATCTTGTTGGGATACGATTGGGATGCTTGGCTAGACTTATTTGGGCCCAAGTGGTCATTAGCCTAGTTTATACCTATGAACCCATGAATAATGTAGAGCATATAGATTGTCCTGTGCAGGTGACTACTTGCTATAATATTAGCTGAGGAAAATTTGAAATTATTATAAAATGACTTAAAGATACAATTCATATAATATATGAGAAAAGCCAGTCCTGTAAATTCTTTATTATAGCTCTTTATTATAAAAATGTATCCATTAGAACTTGAGTTAATGCCGTCCAACAGTGCTACAGATCTCACAGCACAAATAGTAAAAACAACTAAAAATTAAAACAAATTATATACACAAATTAAAGCCTGTTAATATCACACATTACTTAATACTTTATACTACATTCTTCCAGTGGTAGTCCTGATTTAACTTGATAGTGACAGACCAATAAGCCTTCTCAGACTTATTTGTAAAGTAATGGTGTGCATCATTATGGAACTTATAAACAAAGATACTAACAGCTTACAACCCCTAGCTCTAACCAAGTTTGGGTTTATGAAAGAAAAGTCCTGCCTACTGAATTTAGTAGACATCTTTGAAAAAAAATCAGTGAGGCACAGAATGTGGGTAAATCAGTATACACAGCTTAGCTTGACCTGGCAAAGACCCTCAATAACCACATTCTGTCTTTATCAATAAAGTAGTCAAACTAAATGTAAACTCTTATGTAACTCACTAGATAGTAAACTGGTTCACTGACAGAACCTAATCATCAGGACTGGGATGATTTCTAACTTTAAAAAGCTTGTTACTAATGGGATCCCTCAGGAATCAGTGTTAGGGCCACTTTTATTTGGTATTTACTTCTCTGAGGTTAAAAAAAGACAGTAAGGGTCTGAGGCTGACCAAGTTTTAAGATGATTGCAAATTTGGTGTTATTGTAAACTCTCCATGAGACTGTAAAATCCTCAAAAGGGCCCAACATATATAAACCTGTGATAACAGGAACATAGCCTTACCTTAAATGCCAAAATGTATAGTATTGTGTCTTTTGAGAAACATAAGTACTTGTGGACATACCTCATAAATAGCCTCCCCACCAAAAAATTGACATGAGCATTAGGTACCAGGACACCTTTGTAGACAATGAACTCTACTCTGACCACCATGTATCTACTGTTGTCAGAAAGTCCTTCTATTTAGCCCAGCTAATCATAAAAGGTGTACCTCCTAAGTCCAAGGAAGCAATTATCCCTCTCTATTACTACCGGATTAGGCCCATAATAAAGTATCTTTCCAAACAAATGATCCAACTTGAAAAAACATGGCTTCCTCAATGAGAGAATCAAGGGCATGATTTTGTGAGCTACACGGTGTACCTTGAAGTTCTATTACTCTTCTTCATCTAAATCTTCACCTTAGCAGAAACAGAACCTGCTGGAAGGAGGGATACCTCTCTGAAAGAATTCCTCTCTACTGGAGCAGACTTCCCCTTTATATTAAGTGGAGTATCTCCCTAAGCCTCTTTGAACACAGCCTAAATGACTGGATTGTAAGTGCACATTCAGCCCAGGAATGGCCCCTCCATTCTTCATGGAAAAGGAGGGTAAGAAGTAGAATTTCTGAGGGGTAAGCTGCAAATGATCTTGATCAACTAGTAGTAACCTATGAATCCTTGCACCTATTGAGTACTAAAGTACCAAATTTCAAAGTAGACGTTTCTTTGTAAATAATTATTGTCTCACTTCATATAGACTCTTCTGGATTCTATAATATGTTACAAATCCATAGCTTGCAAAAACTGCAGAATTACCTGAATGCATATTAGGCACATGTTTAACTTCAGCATTATCCAATCCCTTATGCCTGATATACATCTTTCTTCAGTCTGGTTTTAAAATTGTTACTAAACTCTTTTCTTGATTTGTTCCTAATGTAATTTGCATGAAAACAAAAAGCAGTTAACAGATAAATTGCCAAAAATTACAACTAACAGACTGGTATAACTAATGACTCAAGAGGTATATGTAACTTTGAATGAATATTCTGAGTTAAGCATAATAATGTAATATTTTAGGACATTTAAAACCCCCACTACACGTTTTGATCCCTCAGACGAGGTGGATTTGAGGTTTAAAAAAATGCTTCGCTGCAGCACAAAATTATGCTATGGAATGGCTCTCTGTATTAATAGAATATGATTTGACTAAGCAAAGAAAACAAATAACCACAGAAATGAAGGGAAACATGCAGGTGGAAGACTGTATAGACTTTGCTGAGGTTAATAAAATAATTCATGATATAAATGGCAGACTGAACAATCTTGAAATAAATTACAGATGTACACACAAGAAGATACAGTGTGACATCAGGGACTCGGTAATGGAGAAGACATTTCCTAGTCAGCCTAGGAAGTCTCATGAGAAGAAGGAGCAGCAATCGTAGGCAGCAAACATTTATAGTAGGTGTCAGTTTATTGATTCAGTAGCTTCTAACACCTGGCTTTTTGTCTGAATTATACAAAAAACTTTTTCCTAATGTTACACTAGAGAGCTGCCCTGGTAAATAATGCATATTTGCCATAAAGAGAGAGAAATTTCACCAGGTTCAGCCATTTCAAGGGAGAAAGAAAACTTAAAATATCACACAGGTCAATGAGGGATACCAGTAGCAATAACTACCAAACTCTTGTAATGGATTCCTTGTACATCCAAGTCACTATTCAGACTTGGGTCATCTGCATCATAGTCAGGGTTTTATCTTAATTTCAATGGAACCAAGCTCGAACGTTAAAAATCTTAAAAAGGGCTTCAGGTTAAGACTGAGTTACATGATATACTGACCCTGAACATATTGCATCTCAGAAATTTGAACATGTTAAGATGAATTTGTTAGAGTGATTGTCTCCTAAATTGAAGTGTAAAGGAAAGATACATTTGATCAAAAGCTGGTGGTATTGAAGCAATTCATAAAGATAAGCAGATTAATTTATTAGCAAGTTGCTAGTTGATAGGCCTTTCAAGTCATTTAACTAAGCAATTTTATAAAGTGTTACAAAGAAAATTAACCAGTGACTTGCACCAGTATTATACAAGACATGGCATTGTGTGAAAGTTGGTTCGTTATCAGACGTGCGAGACCTTGCAGTGTGTATCCTAATAGTGAAACAAGTAAACTGTAATTCAAACAAAAATACACCAAATGTGAAATACACTCTTATACCATTCAAGTAAATTTGCAAATGGGGACTCACCACATCAGAGGTTGTACCCACAATTTATACTACTTATGTCTAATAACTCCACAATTGTTGCTGCTTGGAGCAGGTCAGATACTCCAAGATACACGATCTGCAGACAGTGTATATCTCGTTACATTCACATGTAGATTTTCACACTCCCAAGGATCACTATTCTGATCTTCAAACTTTTTATAGGTGTCCTTAAGAAGCACAGTATCAGACATAACAAATTCACATACAGCTACCTGGACCAAGGCAAGTTATATAACCATGCTGAGTGGAGGCTTGTCAAAAGTGACACAGTCAAACATAGGCAACTATCACTACTCAACAGACTTTGGATGGTAATAAACCTACAGCTACAACCAGGTGGCATATATCTGACTGGAAAGTAGCGTTCTTATACAGCCAAAGTGTAGCTTCAGTTTTCCACCAGAAACTAGCATAGGGTAATTACCTCTTGCATATCACATGAATAAAATGTATAGTCACACCAGAAACTGGGACATATCATTTTGCAAATAATTCTGCATTACTTAGTCATGTAAACTCTGAAAATCCAACATATAAAAATGTTAATCCATCAAGACAGAAGGACTCCAAAACGACCAGTTTCAATAAAAAAAACTTTTATTGTCGATACCATAAGCACTTTCACAGACTAAGCTGCTTCTTCAGTTAATGTCTATCAAACTAAAAAACTCTGTTTAAATATCATATTTTACCTCCCTTGATTAATCATGTGACATCAAGGCACTCCAATTATTTAAACAAACAGTTTCATGAAAGCATATGCATAGCACCTAAGTACAGAAATTATAATACATTCATAAAAATGCATATGTAACAAATATATATATATATATATATATATATATATATATATATATATATATATATATATATATATATATATATATATATATATATATATATATAGTTTGAGTTATATATATATATATATATATATATATATATATAGTTTGAGTTTTATATATATATATATATATATATATATATATATATATATATATATATATATAGTTTGAGTTATATATATATATATATATATATATATATACATATATATATATATATATATATATATATATATATATATATATATATATATATCATTGAAAACTATGAAGCAACTACAAATAACATTCCACAATGTTTTTACTACATTTATGCAGGGGGGCAAGCCCCTGCACCAAGTGGGGCTCACCACACCCCGTAATTAAATATACCAACTCCAAGGTCGCACTACAGTGGGGTTAGGAAATTACCTTTTTCCCCCACTGTAGTGCAACCTTGGATTTGTTATATTTAATTTCGGGGGTGAGGAGCCCCCATGGGGTGCAGGGGCTTGCCCTATACACATAGTACAAAGTGTCTGGGATGTTATTTGTAGTTGCTTCATAGTTTTCAATGATTTGAGATTCGATGAAATGAGTTTTCGATGAAATGGGTTTTCGACGATTTGGTCTCGATGGTTTGCAATTCAATGAAATGATAATTCGATGATATGAAGTGGAACCATATATACATACATATATATATGTATATATACAATATATATATATATATATATATATATATATATATATATATATATATATATATATATTAAAAAATACAATAATACAAAAGCAAAACACAGTCAACATCTTAGGTTCCTAGATTTCAGCTTAGTTTTTATAGGGACCACATCACTGAGTCCATGACGACTATTACCTCTCAGTCTAATGATCTACTTAGACTCAAGTTGCTCAGTACTATTCCTGATGTCACCTCCTCTTAAAATCTCATGCACCGTCCCTATAAACAAAAACTTAAAAGTGTCCTCAGTACCACTGGCAGTGACATGTTTTGCAAGGGCATTAGTTTTATTTCCTTTGCTATATAAAAATTTATTTTCCTTTAAAATGGTTAGACAATAGTGGAGTCTTACTGAATGCTTCAGAACTGCAACTTCTATTTCTGACCAAAAGAATTTTAAACTTTGGCAAATTCTGTAGTTGCAGGAAATCTTACATGACACAGATGAAATATCTTGGGTACATTCTTGACCATTGTACGACCCTCTTGAAACATGCAAGATCAAAGTGTTGATGCAATAAAACATGTTGATTTTACCCTAAGGTATATGAATTATCTTCCTCTATAGTGAAATAAAGTTGTCGGCCAGTTGTCCTTCTACATCAACTATAGAATGATTAGATTGCAATTACAAATCTGTCCTGAAGAGTCATTAGCAGTAGGCAAACATCAAATAGCAGCATGGTAAATTGTTGCTGCATGTCTTCCCTCAGGAACTAAATATATATTACTAGCAAACTCAGATGGTTATCTCCCTTATGAGCAGTGTTATAATTATTTAAATATCGATGTTTGTAGTACCCATCAGGACAATAGTTAAGGCCATCATATGCTAATATGCTCCTCATTCCATGTTGCACTGTCAAAGCTGGCAATGTGGCGGCGGCCTTCAACCACCCCATCATTTACAGGTGGAACTGTCTCCCAAAGTAAGAAGTTTGTACCCAGTGGGACATTCAGAAAATAATTAGGTAAGCAAACATCACAAATATACATAGGTTTGTAGGTGTTTACTAGGCTAACAACCACAAGGGCCTTTTTAATCTTAGCCATGCATCCCAAATCTCTGTTCATTAGAGATATAGGTGCTAAACCACAGATGACTTTCCTGTTCCCCATCCAATTGTCCAAGTTATACTTGAATTAGGTTTGGAAGGAACTCTGCTTCACATGGATGGGAAGCCTGTACTAGAGAAGAGGTAGTCACTGGGATACACACCTGTCTCTCCAGCATGTCTTATTTATATCACAGGCAAGGTTCACGTCTTTAAATTGGTAATTTTGTTTTACAGATATGCAGGTGGCTCATTAGATGGATTCTGATAATGCCTTGTATACCAGGCATTGATCTCCCTTCAATAGCCTGTAGGAGACAGAATACAGAGATAGGACCTTGAGGCAGTCTGCATAGGACATGTTACTTATGCCCTGTATTATTTTAGTATGGAACCTCTGTGGACATTCTAACTGTTGGATATGCCTGGTTAGGTACATACCAGTGGGGGCATTGTACTCAATCACAGGTCTGATGAATGCTGAATACAGTGGAATACAGACTTCCTTGGACCTAGATGCCATACCTTTGTTTATAATTTGCACAGCATATAATGATTTCCTCATTACTGTAGACATGTGATGGTCAAAGGCTAGATTACTGTCTATCTGTGCCTCCAAGTCCCTGACTACTGTGTCATCCCTTAGGGGTGTGCTGCCAGTATGAAAGTTACCAGGGGTGGTTGAATTCCTGAAGGATACTATTATGCATTTCTTGGCATTTAGTTTTAGTCCATGACTCTGACACCAGTTATTTGTTTGTGTCAGCCCTTCCTGCAGAACATTTGTGCGAGTTGGGGATTCTAAGACTGCTCCTAATTTACAGTCATCTCCAAATTTCATCAGTCAGAGGCAATTGACATTGTTCTTGGCTTCAGAGAAATAAATGCCAAAAAGGAGTGACTCCAGGACAGATCCCTGAGGGATTCCTCTTACGACTGGCCTCTTTGTAGAGGTAGACTCCCCATTTCTGACTTCCTGGGTTCTGTCTGTCTGGCAGCTGATGATCGACTAGGTGACATAAGGGTTTATACATAACCTCTTCAGTTTGTTAACAATGCCCAAATGGGTTATTGCATCAAATGCCTTGGTCAGGTCAAGGTTGGCAGTGTGAACCATTATGCCCTCATCTATTGATTTATTAACCTTCTCAAAGAAGTCCACCAGGTTGAGTAACCATGACCTGACCTTGGTGAAAGCAAATTGGGTTGGGTCCAGTGTCTGTAGGTTTACTATGTCATTAACTGACTATTTCCATGATAATTCTTTCCATGGCTTTATATAGGAGACTAGTGAGACTTATGAGTCTGTAGTTTCGAGGGCCTATAGATAGCCACCTTTGTGCTGAGGGATGACTTTTGCTGTTCTCCATTCATGAGGCATGAAAATTGTTTGGAGTCTACAGTTACACAGCAATTCCAGAAGGCCTAATAGGTCAGGTTTCATGCTGTTTAGAAGTTATTCTGAAATACTGAGTCCACTGATGCAGTAAGTGTTCTTGGTCTTAGAAAGAACATTAAGGACCCAGTCCCTAGTGATAGTAGGGACAATTATATTAGTTGGTATTTCCTGAGAGAAGATTGAGGGTGACAGAAGGGTGAAGTTGGCCAGTAGGTTTGCTATATCTTCTGGCTTGATATAGATGGCTCCATTAACAATGGGCTCTGTACACAATTCTGTATTGCCTTAGAGGTTATGGACATAGCTAATGTCCTCTGAGTTGTTTGTTTAGTTTTATGAGAGGGTTCTTATCCTGCTGGGTGGTACATCTCCTAATTTTTGCCATAATTTTCTTCCTTCTTTTATACAGTTTATTGATGTTGTGCTCTCACTAGGGTGACTTGTTTTTTTAGTTAGTTCTGTACTTCTTGGTGGGTACAGCTGTCTATATGCAGCTATTAACATGCTTGTATAGCACTTCTGTGAACAGTTCCAGATAGGCAGCAGTGTTGTCAGGGTTTATGGGGATTTGAAAATTTGCCAGGTTACCACTTAATGGTAGGAAGTTAGCATTAGAATAGTTCCTGAATATTACAGAGTTTGCTGGGGTTTGGGGTTATATTTTTACTTCAAAGGAGACCATCTTGTGGTCTGGCCTTACCAGAGAAAACATTATCCTAGGGAATGTAAAGGACTCTCCCATATTAGTGAGGACCAGATCCAGTATGTTTGCACCCCTGGTTGGTGTATTGACAATCTGGTCCATGGAGGCTGTGTTTACAAATTCCAGGAATCCCTGTTTCTATATGTTTAGTGTCATATATGATTCCCAGTTAATAGTGGGATAATGAAAATCGCCCATGAATATGGCATTGGGTTGGATAGTGAGCATTTCAAATAATTTTAAATACATGTTATGGGTTTCATGTGTCATAGAGGGAAGGTCTATAGCTTGCATGGAAATGAAGTGGGATTTCGTCTATGATGATTTGAATGGAGAATTTCCTGAGGAAAGGTTGAGGGGGAGAGAGGGATAAAGTTGGACCTGAATTTGTCATCCAGTAATTTTGCTGTCTTGTTTGACCAACCTTGAGGGATATTTATTTTTAATGTAAATTGAGACATCTCCACCTTTAGTCCCTGTCTGTGTAATAGTTGGTTTAAATGTGTGGAAATCATTATAACCTTGGGGTGCCATTTTGCTCTCAGCAGCTATAAACCATATCTCAAAACCTATCATATATATATATATATATATATATATATATATATATATATATCTATATATATATATATATATATATATATCTATATATATATATATATTAAATTATTAAATTATATACTTATTTTCCTTGCAGCCAAACTTCATGAAAAAGTAAAACTCCTTGCAACCTGAGACAATACTCACAAGGCATTCCATCACTCATTTCCCGAAGAATCTAACTCTACAGCAATGCACGTACATTCTCTTCACAGGTGTGAAGGCTGCCAGCCTAGCCAGATAGTATTTTATAGATAATTCTATCATTTGTAAATATGAATGTAAGACACAGGCTTGTTGTCTTAAATGGAAAAATCTGTTGTTAGATGTGGAACTGAAAAAAAATGTAACAAAGTACACTCTGCTGGCAGAAAGCTGACCAAGTAAAGCATGCTGTGACCCTTTGATCTAAAGTCGGCTCCAGCCTGGCTAGATGAAGACATTCTTTCTATTGTTTTAACTAAGAGTTACATTGCTAGATTTAAACAAGCACATGTATTTTTATTGCTCTGCTTCCTGACCAGCTGCAAGACAACACAATTAGATGCTAAGAATGTAAATGTAGTTTCTGTTAGCCTGGGAACCCAGAGAAGTGTGAAGAATGATGTAATGGGAACCAGGACTGTGATTTTAAAAACAGAGAGAATCAGAGACCATTATGCATTTTTGTCTTGACCATCCAACTCACAGCACTGTCTTGCTCTATACGTAAGTTTATCTTAGACTTGTGTTTTCTCTTAGAAATAGCTAGAAACTAGAAAGCTTAGACTAAGTGTTTTTCTGTGATGTCAGAACTGTACTACTGAATTATTTTAAGTATTTCTCTGTGATCTCTGAACTCTTGACTAGCACTGTGTAGTAGAAAGTATTGGCTTGTGTTTTTATTATTTATTATTAAATATGTTTAAACCTTTCAACTGTGGCTGTTTTGCGTAGAGATAATTTAAGCTCTAGAGTACATTGCATATTTATAGTGATTACTGTACCAAGTCACGCTAATAAGCCTTGACTGTTTAGTTATACTACCAACTGGATAATAATATTGCACAGTAATAATTGGACACCCTTTTAAGGGCCTTTGAGTAGCTGATAAATATTAGTGGGTGGTGGCAGTGATTTCTACCATACAGTCTGGGTAAAAGGGGCACAGCTGGAGAACCTGTGCCAGCCTTCCCCAGGAGTGTCTGTGTGGTTGTATAAACTCTTATCTCAAAGTGTGTGTGTGTGTGTGTGTGTGTGTGTGTGTGTGTGTGTGTGTGTGTCTGTGTGTCTGTGTGTGTGTGTCAGCTACTTGGGCAGGGACACGAAGCACTGGTTGGACAGAGAGGGAGCTGGAGATCTTAGCTTGCCCAGCTGGCTGAGATCTGGACCCTATAGCTGTGCCAGTGGGAAGTCTTATTGGGGACCTGAAGAGCAAGGGAGCGATCAGCCCCAGACTGACTGTGACCTCTGTGTGCTCTTAAGGGAAATTGCACTTTACTGTGTGTATTTGTTATCCTTTCCCCCTATATGAGACGCCCCTCACTGGTGTTACTGGTGAGGATTATAGGTTCATAGGTTCATAGGTAGGTACTAGGCTATTGGCCCTAGGGCCTATATAAGCCTAGCCAAACGTACCCTGGCTTTCGCCACCCAAGAAAATTATTTTCCTGTGCCACTGTTGAGCAGAGCCACAGAAGTGATCCCCGGGGTGAATTTCCTATCTCCCATCCAATCATCAAGATTTTTCTTGAAGAGTGCTAATGAGGAGCTTTGTTTGATATAGATAGGTAGTTTGTTCCAGAGTATGTGAAGTCTCTGGGACAGGAATCTATCCCTCCAGCATGTTCTGTTTATTGTGGTGATGAGGTTTAGGTCCCTAGAGCATGTAGTTCATAGGGATTGGGATTTCTTTAAGTGGAGCATGTCCAAAAGCTCTGGGTTTGACATAGCTTTGTGTGTTAGGCAGAGATCGCCTCTGAGTAGGTGATATGCAACGGAGTAAAGCTGCAGTTTTTTGAGACTGTCTGCATAGAGCATCTCTTTGAGGCCGGTAATCCTCTTTGTGAGGTATTTCTGTGGCCTTTCCAGTTGTTGTAGATGTCTTGTGAGGTACATACCAAAAGGAGCATTGTACTCTATAATGGGTCTAATGAGTGACGAGTAGAGGGGAACAATGACCTCTTTTTTCCTGGATGAGAAACCTTTTGTGATGAGGTGTGCCACATAGAAGGATTTCCTGACTACTGTGGAGATGTGATTATCAAAGGAGAGACTACTGTCCACCTATGTCCCAAGGTCTCTTATCACACTTTCGGTGTTAAGTAGACTACCACCTTGGTGGTAGTTCATGAATACTGAGTTTTTACCAAAAGGAATGACAATGCACTTTTTGGCATTGAGCTTGAGGCCATGGCTTTGACACCAGGCATCTGTCTCAGCAAGGCCCTTTTGTAGGATGTCCACATCTTTTGGAGTTTTGATTATGGCTCCTAGTTTGCAGTCATCTGTGAACTTCATTAGCCAAAGACCTTCTGTGTTGGCCTGTACTTCAGAGAAGTCGATACCAAACAGGAGAGGACCCAGGACTGAACCCTGTGGTACTCCACTTGTCACTGGTCTGAAGCTGGATTTGGAGTCTTCTACTTTCACAGCGTGGGTTCTGTCAGTGAGCCAGTTGGCAACCCATCTTGTGACATAGGGATTTATACCTAGTTTAGTGAGTTTATCTATAATTACAGAGTGGGGGATGGTGTCAAAAGCCTTGGCAAGATCTAGATAGGCTGTGTGAACCACCTTACCCTCATCTACGGCTTTGGTGACTGCTTCAAAGAAGTCTATCAGGATTAGGAGGCATGATCTGCCTTTTACAAACCCGAACTGGGTGGGGTCCTGAGTTTGGAGATTACCAATGTCATTGTTTATAAGTTCCATAATGATATGCTCCATAGCCTTGCAGACCAGGCTCATTAGGCTAATGGGGCGGTAGTTTGCCAGGGTCTGTGGTGGCTCCCCCTTTGTGGAGTGGGATAACTGTTGCTGTGCGCCATTCAGTGGGCGCATAGCCTGAGGTGAGGCTATGATTGAACATGGTACTTAGGTGGGATGCCAGTTCGTTCTGTAGTTCATGTAGAACACAGCCTGGGATGTCGTCAGGTCCCATGGATGCTGTGTTCTTGGCTTTGGATAGTGTGTTTTTTACCTGTGCAGCCGTGATTATAGGAACTTTGCATTCTTCTGGTATAGAGATGGGCCCTTTAGGAGATGACAGAGGGGTAAAGTTAGCTCCTTGACTGCTGGGTCAGGGCATGGGCATCATATATTAATTGTTTGGCAGTGGTGGGATATCCACACCACATATTAATTGGTTGGCAAAAACTAATTGGCTTGTAGTGGTGTGGGTAGAGTGAATTCCTGTAGCTTGTGTACAGTGAGCTTTGAAGGTGTTTTGTACTGTAAATCAGCCACGCAGCGAATAGAGTTCAGATCACAATTGTTTTAATTCTTTTGTTAGCTTAGTTAATCAGGGTGAGCAGGCAGCATGTCAGCAGAGGAGTATGGAAAGCTGACAAGGAGCCAGCTGGCAGAGATGTGCCAGGCTAGGGGACTGGTGCATGGAAACCTGACTAAGGCAGACCTGATTGCAGTTTGGTTACAGCTGCATCAGAAAACAGCTACCAGGAGGACAATCAGACTGGCAGTGGAGATATAATACCATCGGAGAATGGACAGCTCAACCTTTCTGCAGAGGACTTAAAACTCCATCTGGAGCTAAAGAGACTTGAGTTGGAGGCCAGGTGTGTGGAAATAGAAGTAACCGAGAGACTGAAGCATCCAGAGAGTGAGGACAATGAGTGACTGCGATGTTTACAGGCTGAGGAGAATGAGAAACTGCTACACCTAGAAGCTGAGGAAAAGGAGAAGTAGAGGCAACATGAGAAGGAGATGCTGACTCTTTGCCAGAGTCATGGAGGTAATGGGGAAGGGAATAACTGAACCCCAGAAGCACAACAGGTCAGTAAATTTCTTCCGCAGTTTAAAGAGGGGGATAATTTTGATAGTTTCATTCATATGTTTGAGAGGGTATGCAAACAGTATAGTGTTGACCAAAGGCTCTGGGTATGGTTCCTGACCCCCTTACACCATGGTAAAGCTGTAACTGTTTTATCAAAAATGTCTGACATTGCATGTTTTGATTATACTGCTATTAAAAAGCATTTGTTAGAATTGTTTAAGCTAATACCTGAAATGTATAGGAAAAGGTTTCGTGAGCATAGAAGCAAGGCAGATGAAAGTGTGTGTGAATATGTTGCTGAACTGAGCACTTATTTCCATATGTGGGTGAGTGGATGTCAGGTCACCACTTTTGAAGGGCTGGCAGATGTTTTGGTGAGGGAACAAGCCCTTAGCACTTTGCCTGAGGACATGAGGATTTGGTTAGCTGATAGACAATGTGTTACTTCAGATGAGTTGGGGAAGAAAGGAGACCTATACCTGGCAAGCAGGGCAGCCCTGCACAGGAAAGGGACCCCCAGTACTGCTCATGGGTCTAAAGGAACCCATGGTGGGCAGCACAGACTGCCCCAACATAATCTGCCAATAGCAGGGGAAGCCACTAGTCCAGGTGCATGTCCAGGAGCTAGGGTTAAATGTTTTGAATGCAACCAGTGGGGCCATGTGGCATACAGATCTCCACAGAGGCAAGAAGGGGAACAAAATGTGAGCCAGCAAGTGGGAAAGATAAAATGCCAAAAGTAGGTTGTCTTGGGACAACAAGGGTACCAATCTACTACCAAAGGTTATATCCTATTGTAGTGAATGGCAAAGAGGCCATTGCCAAGAGAGACACAGCCTCTGATATAACCATTGTAAAGTCTGCAATGGTTACAGAGGAGCACTACTTGCCTGGGCAGTCTACTCCAGTCAGGGCTTTAGGAGGGATCCCATTCCAAATACCTTTGGCTAGGGTTCACCTTGACTGGGAGGGTGGAAAAGGAAGCCAGCAAGTGGGTGTGTTTGAGGATTTAGCTGCAGATGTCCTGATAGGGAATAATTTTGATAGTGCAGTACTCTGTGCTTGTGTAGTTACATGCATTCTGGCTTGGAGACAAACAGGTAAGTCTGGTAGCCTGAGGGAGACCCAGACAGACTGCATACTTGCAGCCAGGACTGGTGAGGTGGTTACTTCAGGGAGGGAGCTACTCTGTAGAACTGAGACTGAATGTGAGCCACAGCTGCTTGTCGGTAATGATGGTCCCTTGGACAGAGTGACTGCAAAGGTAAAGGTGAGTAGTAGTACCCAGGCTGACAGCAAGGCACCACTGTCAGAGGATGCCAGACTTCCTGTGGAAGGGGAGCTGGAAAGGGTTACAAGGAGAGAGTTGAGACAGGCTCAGCTCTCAAACCCTACATTGCAAGGCCTGAGGCAGGCAGCTAGGGAGGCACCTGATTCTCAAGGAAAGGGGGAATCTGTATACTGGGACAAAGGGTTACTATACAGAGAGTGGACCCCTGAGGAAGGGATAGAAGGTGAGAGAGTACAGCAGTTGGTAGTGCCCAGAGCCTATCATCTGGCACTTCTAGCCATAGCTCATGATATTCCCTTTGCAAGTCATATGGGCATAAAACATACAAACAGGTGTATTATGGGAACTCCTACTAGCCTGGAATTTCCAGAGATGTAACAGGCTACTGCAGGACCTGTGAGCAGTTCCAAAAGGTAGGCAAGGGCAGGAGACAAGGTGAGAGCTTCTTTGATACTTTTGCCTGTGATTGAGGAGCCATTTCAGAGGGTAGCTATGGATATTGTGGGTCCTCTGAGTACCCCAAGTTCCATGGGGAAAAAGTATATCCTAGTAGTAGTGGATTATGCTACATGATACCCTGAGGCAGTGGCATTGTCCTCCACTGAGGCAGAGAAGGTGGCAAATGCTTTGTTAGAGATTTTTAGCAGGGTAGGGTTCTCAAAAGAAATACTGACTGACAGGTGCCAATTTCATGTCAGACCTGCTGGCTTGTCTGTGGAAGTCCTGTGGGGTGAAGCACATGAAGATCACCCCCTACCATCCTCAGATTAATGGTCTTGTTGAGAGTTTAAAGTCTACAATCAAGTCCATGCTACGGGTATTTGCATATCAGTTTAAGAGGGAGTGGGACAAATATTTCCCCCATCTTTTGTTTGCTTATAGAGAAGTTAGAGGGAGAAGAGCACCCAGTGGTTTATCTCGACCATAGGCTCCAACCCAGGGGAGAATGCTATGCAGCTGTAGAAAAGGAATGTCTAGCCATAGTGTGGGCACTGTAGAAACTTCAGCTTTATCTGTATGGAAGGAAATTCACTGTTATGACAGATCACAACCCCCTAACATGGTTAAACAGAGCCAGCCAGCAAAATGCCAAGTTGCTCAGATGGAGCCTGGGGTTGCAAGCATATGATATGTCAGTGCAGCACCGCAGTGGGATTAGCCCATTACCCTACTTGGATAGAAGGAAGTTTCTTTGCTCACCAGTGGGAGTGGGGAGCCTTGAGCAGCCTAAGTGTCCCTGAAGGAGTGACCTCAGCACAAGATCTAGTAGTAATTGGTCATTTTGGACCATTTCTAGCTCTTTTGAAGTTCCCTGTATAAAAATCTGCATTTGCATGCATTTGCATGCTTTTGCGCGATTTAGGGCAGCGCCGGTTAATCTAGTTTAAACTATTTCTGGCTCCGCAAAGTCTACTCTTCAGTTTTCCCTTAGAACTGCTCTACTTTCAATCCTAAACAGTCTATTCTCTAACTAAAAAGCCCAGCACTTGCTCCTAAAGCATTTATACACAGGTAAAGCACTCTTAAACAAAAAAGAAAGCACTACATCCACCTACAATCCCCTTGAATACCCATTACCCTATAGGTCCTTTCTGACTCAGTTACACAGCAATCCCTTACACTATTCTAGCATGTCGAAGGGTCAATTACTGGCGTCCTCTCCAGTTCAGCTGGTGAATCTCGGAATCTTGAGGCAATGTTACAACTGCCTCATGTACACAGACAACCCTCTCCTCCTCCCAACAAATACAAATATATGTGAGAGATGCGACTATATAGCCAAACTGGAGGCTGAGCTCTCTTGACTCAGTACTGGCAAAACCAGTCAGGAGGAGAAGGTAACCACACTCACCACAAACCCAGTCTCACATAGACCTATCACAACTGCAAACCAAACACATAAACACACAAAAACATACTCAGAGGCTCTAATTAAAAATCTACCAAAACAACAGAGGCCTCCAAAGCAGACATCCAAGCAACCACTACCTCAAAACACAGCACATGCAACACATAGTTCACAAAGTCAGTGTGCCAAACAGTCACAGCCCTTAAGGCCAAACAACATGCCTGATACACTTGTAATAGGTGACTCCATAGTCAGACACACTGGCGTCCGCTCACCAGACTGAACAAGGAAAAGGTTACAGTAAGCTGCCTGTTGGGCGCTAGAATCCGCCACATAACACAAGCACTCAGGTCACTCCAAAGCAAGTACAAATATGACTCAGTCATTGTCCATGCCGGTGTGAATGACCTGAGACTTACCTCCCTGGACTACATGAAAAGAGACATAGAGGAGCTCTCTGATTATGTAGCCCAGGCCGGTATGACCCTGACCCTGAGCAGCATCTTACCCTCACCAAGAATGATGCCACAGTACAAAGACAAAATGATCAGCTTTAACAATTGGCTCAATTACTGGTGTCATTCTAAGGGGATCCAATGTCTGTCTGTTTGGGATGACATGCTTGACAAGCCATGCTGCTTCGCAAGGGATGGCTTGCACCTATCACCCCTGGGCTTCTGAATATTGGCCAAGGCTCTTGCCACCCCCATAGTGCCTTTTTTAGGCAAGGCTCAAAAGACAAACCCACCTCCCTAGAAAACACAAGTGGAAAAAAACTAAGGGTAATGCTGCTCAACGCCAGAAGTCTAAACCTCAAGATGCACGCTCTCGAAGCCCTCCTCAGTATGGAGAACATCGATGTCTGTGCAGTGACTGAAACCTGGTTCAAGGCTCCTGAGAGCACCCCAGTACTACCAGGTTATACCTCATATCATGCTTTTCAGCCTCAAAACTTGGACCAAACTACAAAAGGAGGGGGAGTATCCATATTCATCAAAGATACCCACACCTCCAGGTTAGTGGCAATGCACGAAGCATCAGAGACCATCCAGGTGCAACTAACCATAGGCAAAACTGCCCTACAGTTTGTAGCATGCTACAGACCACCCTCTCAAACTCAGGAACCCCACTCAGCCTTCCTGAAGACACTGGAGAGTATGAATGTCTCTCCTAATACCATCATATTGGGAGACTTCAACTACCCAAACATAGACTGGGAGCATTACTCAAGCCCCAACACTCTAGCCCAAAGGTTCCTAGAATTCATAAACTCAAATGCGATGGAACAACTAGTCACCACTCCCACAAGAGGAGATAATATACTAGACCCGATCATCACAAACATGGGGACACAATGCTCCACACCGGAAGTATACCCCTCATTGGTGAGATCAGACCATAAATTTATCTCACTGGAAATCCACATCCCGCCCCCACCCCCAGCACAAAAGACCACAGTGAAGAATTTCTCAAAAGCTGACTTCACACTTCTTAAGACTGAAGTGGTATCCTTCAAGGCCCCTGGGCCAGTGAAAACCACAGCCCACACTGCTGAATCCTTTATAAACGCCTTCTACGGACACCTTCAAGAATGCATGGATCATGCAATCCCAAATAAAACCAAGACCCATTCCCCCAAAGGCAGGCATCCTGTCTGGTGGACCCCAGCCATAAACAAGCTTTACAACAGGAGGAGGAAGCTACTACATGACAGAGCAAAATCCCCAAAAGGGAAGGCATCTCTGATCAGTACTAGCAAAAAACTACGATCACTCATAAAATCATCCAAGGCCAACTTTGAGAGAAAAATCGCTAAAGACACTAAAGACAATCACAAAGCCTTCTTTAGTTATGTTAGAAACCTGGGTGGAAACTCCCAGATATGCCCAGAGTTAGTCCAAAATGACAAAAAATACACTGAACCCGCAGACATTGCCAACATACTGGCAGACAGGTTCAGTGCAAACTTCTCTCCCCCCTCCCCCCAAAAGGAGAAATATCTATCCCAGCAGAGTCTAGCCTCCTTGACATCTCAGATGCCCAGGTGAGAGCCGCCCTCTCCAAAGCTAAAAACACAGCATCAATGGGACCAGACGGAGTCACGGGTTGCGTGCTACATGAACTCCAAGAGGAACTAAACCCGCATATAAGGCTGCTATTTAACCTTAGCCTTACTACAGGATACGTACCCAAAGAATGGCAACAGTGGTCCCACTCCACAAAGGAGGTGCTTCTATGGACCCCGGAAATTACCGCCCCATAAGCTTGATGAGCCTGGTCTGCAAAGCTATGGAGAGGATCATTATGGAATTCATAAACAAAGACATTCGGGACCTACAGACACTGGATCCTACCCAATTTGGCTTTGTCAAGGGCAGATCCTGCCTTTTGAACCTGGTCGACTTTTTTGAAACAGTCACTAAGGCCATTGATGAGGGTAAGGCAGTTCACATAGCCTACCTTGATCTTGCAAAAGCCTTCAACACAATACCCCACTTGGGCATCATAGACAAGCTCACCAGCTTAAATTTAAACCCATATGTCATAAGATGGGTTGCAAACTGGCTCAAGGACAGAACCCACAAGGTCAGAATTGCTGGAGCCATGTCAGACTCTAATCCAGTCACAAGCAGTGTCCCACAGGGATCGGTCCTGGGACCCCTCTTGTTCGGCATTTATTTTTCCGAGGTGCAAGCAAACATAGGAGGATTGCGGCTAACAGAGTTCACAGATGACTGCAAACTGGGTGCCATAATTGATACTCAAGCGGACACAGGCATCCTTCAGAAAGGCCTCATAGAAACGGATAACTGGTGCCAGAGCCATGGCCTTAAACTGAACGCCAAACATTGCATAGTCATACCCTTTGGGAAAAACAAAGTACCCACAAATTACCACATAGATGGTAATCCATTAAGTATGGAAGAAGTAATCAGGGACCTAGGGACCCAAGTTGACAGCAATCTCTCATTTGACACTCACGTTGCCAAGGTGGTTAGGAAGACCTTCTATATTACCCACCTTATCATGAAAGGATTCACATCTAGATCAAGAGAGGTCATTGTGCCCCTATACTCTTCCCTTATCAGGCCCATAATTGAGTACAATGCCCCATTTGGGATGTACCTTACCCGACACCTGCAGCAGTTAGAAAGACCCCAAAAGTACCTCACCAAGAGGATCAAGGGTCTCAAACATATGTCATATGCTGCCCGGCTGAAGAAACTCCAGCTCTATTCAGTCACATACCACCTACTCAGAGGCGATCTATGCCTGACTTACAAGGCCATGTCCAATCTGGAATTAATGGACATGCTCCACCTCAGAAAATCCAAATCCACCAGAGCCACAAGAGCGAGAGATTTGAACCTCAACACAGAAATAAATAGGACGTGCTGGAGGGACAGATTCATAACCCAGAGGCTCCCTACACTCTGGAACAGAATCCCAGTCCATGTTAGGCAGAGCCCCTCACTGACTCTCTTCAAGAGAAATCTCGACGAGTGGATGGGAGATTGTAGGTTTACCCCGGGGGTCATCTCTGTGTCACTACTAGACAGAGGCACAGTAAACTAAACCCAAAATGGGCAAAGTATTCTCATTCCAAGGGGTGGCGAAAGCCATACACACTCGGGCTAGGCTTATAAATGCCCTAGGGCAGATAGCCTAGTATGAACCTATGAACCTATGAGCAATGCCAATGAAGATGGGCTCTCAAGACAGGGAACGGGGTAAGGTATACTCAGATAGACCTAACTCTCAAGCAGCATTTCTGAAGGGTCTCTTGAAAAACCAGCTTGAGATCTCGGGGGGGGGGGATGTGAAGGCTGCCAGCCTAGCCAGATAGAATTTTATAGATAATTCTATCATTTGTAAATATTAATGTAAGACACAGGCTTGTTATCTTAAATGGAAAAAACTGCTGTTAGATGTGGAACTGAAAAAAATGTAACAACAGTACACTCTGCTGGCAGAAAGCTGACCAAGTAAAGCAAGTTGTGACCCATTGATCTAAAGTTGGCCCCAGCCTTACTAGATGAAGACATTCTTTCTATTGTTTTAACCAAGAGTTAAATTGCTAGATTTAAACATGCAAATGTATTTTTTATTGCTCTGCTTCCTGACCAGCTGCAAGATAACACAAGGAGATGTTAAGAATGTAAATGTAGTTTCTGTTTGCCTGAGAACCCAGGGAAGTGTGAAGAATGATGTAATGGGAACCAGGAATGTGATTTTAAAAATAGAGAGACTCAGAGACCATTATGCATTTTAGTCTTGACCATCCAGCTCACAGCACTGTCTTGCTCTATAAGTAAGTTTATCTTAGACTTGTGTTTTCTCTTAGAAATAGCTAGAAACTAGAAAGATTAGGCTTTGTTTTTCTTTGATGTCAGAACTGTACTACTGAATTATTTTAAGTATTTCTCTGTGAGCTCTGAACTCTTGTCTAGCACTGTGTAGTAGAAAGTATTATCTTGCGTTTTTATTATTTATTATTAAATATGTTTACACCTTTCAGCTGTGGCTGTTTTGTGTAGAGATAATTTAAGCTCTAGAGTACATTGCATATTTATAGTGATTACTGTACCAAGTCACTCTAATAAGCTTTGACTGTTTAGTTATACTATCAATTGGATAATAATATTGCACAGTAATAAATGGACACCATTTTAAGGGCCTTTGAGTAGCTGATAAATATTAGCTGGGTGGTGGCAGTGATTTCTACTGTATAGTCTGAGTAAAAGGGGCACAGCTGGTGAACCTGTGCCAGCCTTCCCCAGGAGTATCTGCGTGGTTGTATAAACTCTTATCTCAAAGTTTGTGTGTATGTGTGTGTGTGTGTGTGTGTGTGTGTGTGTGTGTGTGTGTGTGTGTGTGTGTGTGTGTGTGTGTGTGTGAGCTACTTGGGCAGGGACATGAAGCACTGGTTGGACAGCGAGGGTGCCGGAGATTTTAACTTGCCCAGCTAGCTGAGATCTGGACCCTATAGCTGTGCCAGTGGGGAGACTTATTGGGTACCTGGAAAGCAAGGGAGCAACCAGCCCCGGACTGACTGTGATCTCTGTGTGCTCTAAAGGGAAATTGCACTTTACTGTGTGTATTTGTTATCCTTTCCTCCTATATGAGACGTCCCTCACTGGTGTTAGTGGTGAGGATTAAGGCTCCTTGATTGCTGGGACAGGGCACGGGCATCACAACAGGTACCTAGTATTTGGCATGGACTCCCCATCAACCTAAAGGAAATCAACATTTTACTGCAAATTCAGAGTTGTTGTTGTGTCTTTTGGCTTTTACTGGTTAGGGGTCGCCACAGCAGAACATCAGTCCACTAATGATTGGCAGTAGATTTTTATGTGCCGAGTTGCCAGCCCTGACACACAACCTTCAACGAAGGTACACCCATTCTGTCTCCACACAGAAGACGCTCTAGCTGAGAATCGAACAGGACAACGTCTTACTGTGAGGCGACAATGCTACCGCAGCACCACCACCGCAGTTGAAAAATACCTCTTTTTCCAAGCCACATGCTCTTGTTTCAGTACAAGGCATATAATCAAATGCACTGTCCTTATTTCATTTTCCACTTCTCTTTTCCTTTCACAGAATTACTGAAAGCTGACCTGCTTTGGAAATTAATATAAGTATTATACATTTCATTCTGCTTATCTTCTGTTATGTACATATACATTTTTTTCTGTGTAACTAATTGCAACTAGTTTGTTATTGCTTATATTTCTGCCTATTTTTAGTTTTTGAAATATTTTGTATTTCACCTGAGCTGAGCCTGAAATTAGTCAATATTGGTCTGTGCACTACCTCCATAAACAAAATAAATGAATGCACGTGGTTATATACTCATATACTTTTAGTTTAATATTACTTTTCACTTCTATTACCTCACTCTCTTCATTCTCCTGTCTTTTACTCAGTCATCTACAATTCCTGCATGGCCCTTTATGCCAATGTATTGTGAAAGCCATTGCCAAACCATGAGCTGTAAAATAAGTTCATGCATACACGGTCCCAAATTAACTACCCCATACATTGTTTCCTGTTACAGTCCTTAACTGATATCCCACTGACTATTAACCATGCACCCCTTTCCTTACCTTTTATATATAATCTCTGCATGTACTCTGATTCATATATCTTGATTATATAATTTAGCCATTCTTGTATTGTAATCTCATCTACTGTAAATTAGCAGATGGTTTATACATCAAATTAAGTAATAACTTTAAACAGTTTTTGCACTTGGAGTTTGGATGAATGTGCCATATAGTTTCTGTAATAAGCTTTTGCTTACATAGACTATATTATATAATAAGTGTTTTCTACTAATTAATCCATTCTATTTTTTTTTATTTCACTGTATCACTTACATTAGACCGTACATGTGTTAGCATAACTGTACTTGCATTACTGTGAAAACCTTTTTCCTGGATCTTCACTGTAGATGGGCTTAGCCACAAAGGACATGCACATTTAAAAAAAGTGAATAAACAGATAAATAAATTAATTATATCCTGTATTGCCTACATAAATATGTGTGATTTTTAATAAGCCCACAAATACATAACATTTACATAATTTGCCAAATATAACTGGTGAGATGAAACATAGTTGAGAGACCTGAGTTCCTTCATTTTTCTGTTGCCAATCACTTTACTGCAGGAACCATAAGATTAATATTTAATAAGCAGTAATATGTCTTTTGAAGAGTCGCATGCCTATAAACAATGTTTATAAAATTGATATGTTTGCATTTGTGTTAGATACGTCTTCAGAATGCAAAGTAAATGTTATCTTTAGAATGGTTAGTAATTACTTCCAAAAGACACTGAATAACTGTAAATAAGATGGTAGAAAATATTTATGTACGTGCATACTAACTGCATATTCTTGATATAAATGCACAGGTTATAGCATGCAAAATGAGATGAAGCATTGTCCATTAAAGCTGTTTTAATTGGCTGTGTTTCAGAGTGTGCCCAGGAAGTTAACCTCATGTGAACATATCTGTAAACAATACATGATGTGCTTTCTGAATAAATGAATAAGTAGTTACTATACATGCAATCCAGGAGACCACTGAGGAGCCTAGCCTTGTTTCAATTGCATTAGAGTACTCTCTAGTCAAGGAATTTGTTCAGAGTCACTCAGTAGGCTGAAAGAATCAAACCCTTGACAACTGGAAGCAGCTTATTAATAGGCCATAACCTTACTCCTCTGCACTAAATGACAGAGCAAAGAACAATTGTAACCAGTAGGTCTCAAACCTACATGCCTTACCTCTTTAGTCAAATGCACAACTACTGCACTTTCAGTTTTATTAAATCAAGTACACCAAAGACAATTTAGTTACTCATTTAGATCTGTATTTGCAAATGCTTCTATATCTATAAAGATATGTTGGCTTTTCTGTAGTATTTTCCAGAGCAGAGGCTACAGCAAACAGTTAAGATTTAGTTGAGTTGCACCGTCAACTAACGTTTTGTTTCTATCTAACAATAGCCACATGTTAATCAAACAGATGAAGATGAAAATATAATAGATGGATTAATACAAGGCAAGGGTCAGATGATAACACTGATGCTGCATTATCTTAAAAACATTCCAGCTTGCAAAGAAACTTCATCCTATCACAGGTTGTTCATACTACAGTTTCAATTTTCCTAAGGTAATCAACAGACAAGCAAAAGATTCCAATTTGTTTTCTTAAAAGCAGTACAGAATAACAATACAAGGGCCATACGTAGGATAGGGAGAATGAGGCAGCTGCATTGGGCACAAACTGTTATGGGGGTGTGATTGACGAGTATGACAATCAGTCTCTGCAAATCAGGCATGTGTGTGTGTTTATGTGTGTGTGTGTCTGTCTGCCTGTCTGTCTGGGCATGTGTTGCAAGGAATGTTTTTTTTTTTCTTTTGTCCATAGCCAAGTGGGGTGGGAGACATCAATTGGGGGAATACCCAGGTTAGTAACTGGCCTTGCTACAGTTCTATACGGTACAATCAAATCATACTGCTTGCTTTGATAAATGGCTAGTCTATTATTTCACAAAGCTCCCTTTACAGTACAATATTTATTTCATCAGTTCATTGGCTAATCTTCCTATGGCATAACCACTACATGTAGCATTTTGTACGTCTAAATATTTACAATATGGTCTTTCAAGTGGTACATTATCTTTTGGACTGTAGTGTCAAGTAACAGAAAAAATGAATAAAAGTGATGTCTAACATCAGAGAAGTCTGTTGTTTGAAATATTCAGTTGCACTTAACTAATTCAGCCCTTAACCTCTGCTTTAAAAAAAAATCAATAGTAGTTTACTTCATTCCAAAAATGGAGGTGGCCTTTCTTGGCTTAATGCAATTTATTGGTTTGTTAGAAATCTCCCCTTGGCTCATTCCCCAATAAAATTATTCTCTGGCATTCTGGTTTTATATTGATTAGTGCTAGGTTTTATGCTTACTCATCTGACCATGTATGCTGAAAAACCCACACACTGAAAGTAACCTTTATAATTTTAGATGTGTTTATTTATTCTGAAATGCCATTATCACATAACAGAACCATACATAAAAATCCTATACATTTTATTAACATTCTCCAAAGGCATCCATTTTGTTTATTTGATAAGACTGCAAAATGCAGGAAAATATATAAATTAACCTACTAGACGATGAAAATCT
>NC_056731.1:1257785961-1257823461 GCF_019279795.1 Protopterus annectens
GCTGTGAGGCAGCAACGCTAACCGCTGCACCACCATGGCCACCCTGCAGCAGAAATACATACAGAAACATATTACTCATCTAGAAGTATAAGCAGGGGGACAAGCTCCCCCTGCACCCCCACACCCCCTGCTACTTAAATATATCAACTCTGAGATCACAGTTCACAGAAGAAAATGGCAAACATACCATTACATACTTCATGACTGCCTGTTGTAACCTTAGTCATGTTCCCTTTTAATGTACTATATTACAACATAACTCATCTTAGTGTAGTGAAGTGCGATCTCGGAGCTGATATATTTAAGTAGTAGTGGGTGTGGGAGGCACAGCCCCCCACATGTGGGGTGCAGGGGGGCTTGCCCCTCTGCTTATAGTTGGTTTAGACTGATATGGTTCGTCTTTTCTTTGTTTCTGTATGTATATCTCCGGAATATAGTCAGTGTTGGTGTCCTGTATGTTTTTCAGTATTGTGAGCTTTCAAGATTTTGAGTTCAGGATTTTGAGATTCAGGATTTGAGCTTTCAAGATTTTGAAGTGACCCTATATATATATATATATATATATATATATATATATATATATACGGTTTACTATTACAAGGTCGAACGGCACTCCTTCAACTGTCTTATAGTCGACAACGGAAGGTCGTAAATGTCAAATGTCGAAGTCAAAAAGTCAATCTAGGAACGGTGTTAACATGGGTTGAGGTAGGTGTTCGTATTATTCTGAACTACAAACATCTCCCCTACCTCGACCCATGTTGAAACCCATTCCTAGATTGTTTGAGTTCGCGATTATTAGTTTCGACCTTCTGTTGTCGACTATACGGCAGTCGAAGGAGTGCCGTTCGACCTTTTAATAGTAAACCATATATACACACATATATATATATATATATATATATATATATATATATATATATATATATATGCACATCTATACATCTATATATGTACAAAACCTGAATTTGTGGTAACATTATGTATTCCCCTTACTATGAAATACAATTACATTGAAATTATATAAAATGCCAGGATGCAGGGGGTGCAGGCCCCCATGAAAAGGGAGTCATGCTCCAGTAAAATATTTGTAAAGTGTAACAGTAAGTTTAGCAATTCTTTCCATTTGAATCACATTTTATTAGCTGTTGGTACTCGTGCTTGCATGTCTCACACTTTAAAAAGGGAAACCATATTATGATGATGATGATGCAAGCAAAATATACCCAAACACACGTTTGGATAAATAGCTGCTAGCAGTACAAAAAAATGATAAATGCAGACACACATATGGTTTAAAATTTAAAAAATTGCTTAGAATGCCAGTATGCAATGTCTTTCAGCTTCTCCCATTAGGGCTTACCATAGCGGATCACCAGTCAACAGATTGATTGTCAGTGGGGTTTTTACTGTGTCATGTTGCCAGCCCAGTGCCCAACCTTCACAGAAGAAACACGTACACACAAACACATGCACCAGCTGAACATCTTTAAAACTCACTTGACTGCAGGGAGGACATGCAGACTATGCACAGAAGGTGTGCCAGCCAACAACCAAACTGAAGAACCTCTTGCTGTGAGGCGACAGTGCTAACTGCTGCACCACTGTGGGCAACACTTAGAATGCCAGTATAATACAGTTAAAAAATCAGATGTAATAACTTTCCACTTCTAAAAGTTCAAAAGTTGCCATTACATAAAAGCTATCAGAACAGCTGGAAACAAGTGTATTTTGCAGGCATAGCAAGCCCTTTGTACTCCTCATGTGGAGGGCAAGTCCCCACACTCATACAAAATTACGTACATGCTAACTTCACAATCACACAACTTTGGCAGTGGTTGACAAGTACCCAGATAATTCCCAGTGGATTGGGGCAATCACTTGTTTTACTCAAACATGAGCAAGCAACTGCATTTCAGCATTTTGGTAACTGAGGACATATCCCTACTCATGGTTGAAGATAAAGTAGATGTGTTTCACTTCTTAAGTTTCATTCCCCTGATTTGGAACTCCTGAGTTGCTTTTTTCATAGGCAATCACAGCCGGTGTGTGTTCTACTTAGTATACATCTGTAAGGGTTATATGGTGGATCAAAGGGTGATGCAGATGGGCTTTCACCCCTTACAAACTACTTTTTAGTGTTGCTTTTATTAAAGTTTTTTCTTTTTACTTTCAATGATTTAAAACTGACCAGTTTGTTTCAAACATTTGATGCTTTAATGGGTTTATTCTTGATAAAGGATGAAGAAATTGCCCCATATTATAAATCAGTATTTACTGTCTCATCAATACTCAACCGAAAACATGATCTATTTGTTTCTTTCAAAGTAATATCAATGAATTTCTTTCATATTCTTGCCAGACTCATTTTTCTTAATAATTACTATATTGCAGGGGTGTCAAACTCAAACACACAGTGGGTCAAAATTAAAAACTTGAACAAAGTCGACGGCCAACTTTGATATTTATTGAAAAAATGTTTACAATTGAAGACATTTTTTCTTTCTCATCAGATATAATGATTAACCTTTTCATACAGAAACAAACTTAAGTTTTGCTTAAATATTGAATATGGAATAAGCAAAGCTTAATACTATAGTATTGTAGTATAAACACGTGAAATCAAATGTCAAATACAAGACATGTCTGTGGCATTTATTTCTTAAATAAAATTTAACAAAAAATCTTACGTCTCTTTCTCTATTTGTAGCCTTCTGAGTTAAATGTCAGTGGTAACCTTTTTTTCACAGGCTAACAATAATAATAATTTCCTTCAATGAAAATCCAATTATTCAAGTCCATGCCTTGGAATAGCAAGGAAAAGTGCATAAAGATAACATTCATTCACGTATCTGGCTTGGACCAGTGTGCATCAGATACGTGGCATCTCTTCTTGGATGCTAGTTCATCAATGTTTGGGGTCAGGCTCTGAGCTGAGGAAATCTTCAGGATTGAGGGAAGGTGTTCATCAGTGAGACAACTCCTGTGTGATGTTTTGTTCATCTTCATCAAGGAGAATAGTTGCTCACACAGATATGTGCTGCCGAGCATAGACAGCATTTGAGCAGCTTGGGTACGGAGATGAGGCAATGTGTCAGGGATGTAACGTGGAAACTGTGCAGTGCCCACAACATCATACTTTGACTTCAGCATGTCATTACACTGGAGTTCAATCAGCTCCATTTGGAGGTTAGTTGGTGCACTTTCCACATCAACTGCAAACTGATTACTAAGCAGTTTAAACCTACATTTCTGGGCATCAAAGTCAGCAAATCACCAGGTAAACTCGGCGCTGAGTATGCAGAGTTTTTCAGCAAACTGTGCACTTAGGAACACAATGGTAGAGATCTGTGTTTTTATAGTTTGGCAGCAAGGAAAATGGCCCAGGTTTCCTTGCAGCATCTGAGTCTTCCACAGGCACAGTTTTGTTTTAAAAGCCCTCACTGCAGTGTACATGCCTGTGATGACATGGCCCCACCCCTGACGCTGCAGATTCAGCACATTGAGATGGCTTGTGATGTCACAGAGAAATGCCAGCTCAGACAGAAACTCTTTATCCCAGAGTTTTGCTGTGTCTTTCCCTTTGCTTTCTAGAAACTGACACATTTCCTCATGCAGCTTGAAACATCTGCAGGATTTTTCCTCTGCTTAGCCATCTCACCTCTGTGTGATATGGCATGTCTGTGTATTCCGAACAACACTTCTCCAGAAAAGACTTGAACTGACGGTGATTCAAACCTTTAGCTCTTATACAGTTAACTACTTGTGTTATGGTGCTCATAACGTTCCATCTTCAGGGCTTTGCCACACAATGAATCTTGGTGTATGATGCAGTGATAAACAGTTAGCTCACCTGCACAGTTCTCTTTCTGCATCTTCTCCAAAATTCTGGCCACCAATCCACTCTTTTGACCACACATTGCAGGCGATCCATCTGTCGTTAGTCCCACAAGTTTATCCCAAGGTAGCCTCATTTGAGTTACACATTTGGAAACCTCTTCAAAGATTTATTTTGCTGTGGTTGTGTCATGCATTGATTTTAATCCTAAAAGTTCCTCTGTAACGCACAGATTTGAGTCCACTCCACGGATGAAGCGTGACAGCTGGGCAGTATCAGATGTGTCGCTGCTCTCATCCACAGCAAGGGAGAATGCAGTGAAATCTTTTCCCTTTGCCATCAACTGTTCATGTAGATTTGTGGCAAGATCACATGCTACTGTGTTTCTGCTAAGGCTCACATTTAAAAATGCTTGCCTTTTATCTGGGCACACGACGTCGCAAACGTTGATCATGCACTTTTTTTCAAACTCTCCCTCATTAAAGGGCCCAGCTAATTTTGCAATCTTTGCTGCCACAATAAAACTAGCCTTTATAGCAGCTTCACTTTGTGATATGGCTTTTGTAAACATAGTCTGTCATGAAACTAAACTTCTTTTCATCTCCTCTACTTTCTGGCGCTTTTGCGTTATGTCTAGTTCCTTGTACTTGTCGTGGTGTTTTGTTTCATAGTATCTTCTTATGTTATACTCTTTGGTTACAGCAACTTTGGCTCTGCACACAAGACAAACAGGTCTGTCCTTTACATTTGTGAACAGATATTCTGCTTCCCACATTTCTAGAAAGCTTCTGTTTTCAACCTTTCGTTTGGCCATTTTTGAGAGGGGTGGCCCAATGTGACTGGTAGCATAAGGTCGCTAATGAATGTCAACAGAGGAGGGGGCATTTGTAGGTCCTGATTGACACACCAATGCACCAGCAGAGCATTCTGGGATTTGTAGTATTAACAGTGTATACCGGCGGGCCAGCTCTACTAGACATTTGGTATTTTCTCGCGGGCCAAATATAATTATACTGCGGGCCAAATTTGGCCCACTGGCCTGAGTTTGACATGTATGCTATATTGTGTGCAGCAAGTATCAAATCAAATGTAAAATAAAATAATTTAAATCTGTTTCTGTACTTGTATAACTTTGTAAATTTTATAAGAAAATCATACATCCAGTTCTAGTAAATCAAGCAATAATCAACTTCACAAAGTCGCTATTAACTACTTTTGGCAAAAAATTACAAAACACGCTTCTGCATGGTCCATCTGCAAAATCTCTAGACAGTACTGTTCTTGATTTGGCACTGTTATCGTCATTCTTTATTGCTCTGCAGTCAGTTTATCAATGTGCATGTTGCACTGTTGTCTCTACAGTGCATCTGATAGCAATGCCACCATTCTATAAGATGTTTTGTTTTGTTTACTTAATCAGACATCATTTGTTTTTGTTTCAACTAGGATCTGCCCTATCTGTTATGGTTTTGTCCCCTCAATCTCAGCTTACATATGGCTTGACTCTCCAACCATATCAGGCTTTACTGACTCAACCCTAGAAAAAGGAATTAGTGTTGGCAGTGGGGTTTATAAAGCTAATCAAAGACGTATTGGTCAGTGTGAGACTAGAACAATGAGGAATGTAATAACCAGATAGATAAATGAGTGAACTACCACCATCCCCTTAAAACAGGCCCTATAGAAAAGAGTCTGGTCATTGTCTATCATATGCAGACCTAGTTTATTATAAGATAGCTAAGTCTGGCCAGTACGTCAGCACCATATTTAATTAATGCACAATAGTGGCATTAAATGAACACTGCAAAGGCAAATTATCTGCCTGCCCCTGCCTGGTCCACATTACTGTTTTCTTCATATTCCTTTAAATTTCTACATGAACACTAATGTTCTTCATTGAGCTGCAAACTGCAAACCAAACTCACTGGTCCAGCCAATCTTTCAAACTTATACTTGGCAACTGGAGTTTCAGTAAAATTGTCCCTTCAAACTGGAATCTGCTAGTGCAAGATATTCAAAATATAACTGAGTAAAATTATTTAAAAAAACTTATTGCACACCTAAAACAGAGTTACAAATAAACATATAACAATGGCTAATACCTTTTTCAACCGCGCATTCCAAAGTGTCACAAATCTCTGTCTTACTGCCTTTGTAGAGCTTTCTCCAGCACAAATCCCACAGAACCAATTTATCATTTTAAATATATAAATACTATGAGGTTTTCACATAGATTTGACCAGTTTAACTATTACTCTACTCCTATTGTCTCTACCCATGTTTTATCTCATTTTTCTTTCTCTGTCTTCTATAACACCCGTTATCATATGCATTTAAGTTCTTTGTATGTATACATTCATCTGACTACAATTACAAATTGTTATTCCATACTCTGATTATTTAACAACGGTAATATATTAAGTGCTGTGATGTTCTGATCACAAGATAATCATATTGTTCATATCATCAAATGTTTCGCTGAACTATGGTATTTTACAGATTATGTTACTACTTTGTGTACCAACTCTGTAATCATGCTGTTTGTGAACTGGGTCTGTAACTGTGCTATTGCACCCAGGTTGGGTATGAAAATGTCTCAGGTGTAGCCCATTTACCCAATCAACACATTTCAAGTAAACACATTAAATAATTAAATAAATGGATAGTTATCAATTTACTTACAAGTTGAGGGGCTGAACCACAGACCATTTTCAGGCACAACCTTGGCTGAAAGAAGGGCAAATTAACAGCACTGATAATACAGCTTGTTGATTTAAAGAGAGTAGGAGACAACTTTGCATTTGTGCCATCTTCAGAATTTGGCAGTTAACATGAACATATCTCATACTAGAGCAAATTCTTGTGCTATTATATTAGAGCAAATTCTTGACAGTGACATGTGCATCGCGAAAAGAGTATTACATGATGGCCCAGTTTACTAGTTACGCAATATGTACATGATATTCCAGTGACTAGTTACACAGTATGTACATAACATTCCAGCACACCTGTTATGCAGTGTGTACATCATATTCCAGTGCACTAGTTACACAGTATGTACATAATATTCCAGTGCACTAGTTATGCAGTATGTACATGATATTCCAGTACACTAGTTGTGCAGTATGTACCTGATATTCTAGTGCACTAGTTACGCAGTATGTACATAGTATTCCAGTGCACTAATTCTGCAGTATGGACATGATATTCCAGTGCACTAGTTATGCAGTATGTACATAATATTCCAGTGCACTAGTTACACAGTATGTACATAATATCCCAGTGCACTAGTTACACAGTACATACATAATATTATAGCGCACTTGTTACACAGTATGTACATGATAGTCCAGTGCACTAGTTATGAAGTATGTACATGATATTCTAGTGCACTAGTTTACTGTTTTTGTTGTTTGTCTTTTGGCTTTTCCCGGTTAGGGGTCGCCACAGCGGAACTCCAGTCCTCTAATTATTGGCAGTAAATTTTCACGAACGCCGAGGTGCCAGCTCAACGTCCAACCTTCAACGAAGGCGCGCCCATTTACGCATGTCTTTTGAATGCCACCCAACTGTGGGAAAGACATGCAGACTCTACACAGAAGGCACTCCCCGCACTCCAGCTGAGAATCGAAAGGGAGAACCTCTTGCTGTGAGGCAACAATGCTACTGCTGCACCATCACGGCATATGTACATAATATTCCAGTGCACTAGTTATGCAGTATGTACATAATATTCCAGTGCACTAGTTACACAGTATGTACATAATATCCCAGTGCACTAGTTGCACAGTACTTACATAATATTATAGCGCACTAGTTATGCAGTATGTATATGATATTCTAGTGCACTAGTTCACTGTATGTACGTGATATTCCAGTCCACTAGTTATGCAGTATGTACATGATATTCCAGTATACTAGTTAAGCAGTATGTACATGATATTCTAGTGCACTAGTTTGCTGTATGTGCATGATATTCCAGTGCACCAGTTATGCTGTCTGTACATGATATTCCAGTGCACTAGTTACACTGTAGGTATATGATATTCCAGTGCACTAGTTACGAAGTATGTACATGATATTCCAGTGTACTAGTATGCTGTATGTACATGATATTCCAGTGCACTAGTTACACTGTATGTACATGATATTCCAGTGGACAAGTTACTCAGTATAGACATAATATTCCAGTGCACTAGTTACGCTGTATGTAGATGATATTCCAGTGCACTAATTACACAGTATGTACATACTATTCCAGTGCACTAGTTATGCATTATGTACATGATATTCCAGTAACTAGTTAAGCAATATGTACATGATATTCTAGTGTACTAGTTTGCTGTATGTACGTGATATGCCAGTGCACTAGTTATGCTGTATGTACATGACATTCCAGTGCCCTAGTTACACAGTATGTACATAATATTCCAGTGCACTAGTTACGCAGTATGTACATGATATTCTAGTAATTAGTTAAGCAGTATGTACATGATATTCTAGTGCACTAGTTTGCTGTATGTACATGATATTCTACTGTACAAGTTTGCTGTATGTACATGATATTCCAGTGCACTAGTTATGCTGTATGTACATGATATTCCAGTGCCCTAGTTACACAGTATGTACATAATATTCCAGTGCATTAGTTACGCAGTATGTACATGATATTCCATTAATTAGTTAAGCAGTATGTACATGATATTTTAGTGCACTAGTTTGCTGTATGTACATGATATTCCAGTGCACTAGTTATGCAGTATGTACAGGATATTCCAGTGCAATAGTTATGCTGTATGTACATCATATTCCAGTGCACTAATTACACAGTATGTACATGATATTCTAGTGCACTAGTTATGTAGTATATACATATACATGTTGAAATATTATTGTGGTCTCATCACATTGAAATCAGTCCCTCCTTCGAGGATGAGTGAGCTAGTACTTGTCCTCACGCCAACCCTCATTACCCAGCTCTTTCAGCACCTCAACTACTAATCAAACTCAGATTGTTTAGGCCATAAATGGAGCTTTATCACTGTATGCCACTGAGCCCTTTACAGTATATTCTAAAATAGATGCGTTTGAATAAGATGCTCCATGATCCATTTCAATGAGATATTGACTCATTAAGATCAACTTTTTGAGAATTAATCCATCAAAACATTTAAAAGTTAGTGCTTTTGCAGGGAGTACATGGTTGCACGAACAGTGAAGGAAGGAAAATGTGTGAATATCAAATCCATCACTGTCAGCACATTTTTAGCAACTGCATTAGCAGTGGTTTTCTGTAAAACAGTGATTAGGAGGTTCAGAATCAGGGAGTTGAACTCAACCAGAAGATTCATTTAACTCTTTACACTCAGTGAGGTATATGTAATCCCATTTTTGCACTGTGGATTCTCATTCACACTTAAGACATCACTAAAATCATAGGTGCTTAGTATACCTTGAATCTCCTGTAGTATTTTATTTTAGAAAATGTTGGCTGCTATGGTCTCCCAAAGAATTACCTCTATATTCTAAGGCTTAGATGTGATATTTTTTTTTCTTAAGAGAATATTAAGCCGACACAAGCATCCTCCAAAAGGGTCTCATAGAAACAGACAACTGGTGCCAGAGCCATGGCCTCAAGCTAAACGCCAAAAAGTGCATAGTCATCCCCTTTGGCAAAAACAAAGTGCCCACAAATTACCACATAGGTGGTAACCCATTAAGTACAGAAGAAGTAATTAGGGACCTGGGGACCCAAGTTGATAGCAGTCTCTCATTTGACAACCACGTGGCCAAAGTGGTTAGAAAACATTTTATATAGCCCACCTAATCATGAAGGGATTCACATCTAGATCAGGGGAGGTCATCGTGCCACTTTACTTATTCCTCATCAGGCCCATAATTGAGTACAATGCCCCTTTTGGGATGTACCTTACCAGACACCTGCAGCAACTGGAAAGAGCCCAAAAGTACCTCACCAAGAGGATCAAAGGGCTCAAACAGATGCCATATGCTGCCTGGTTAAAGAAACTCCAGCTCTACTCAGTGGCATACCGCCTGCTCAGAGGCGATCTGTGACTGACGTATAAAGCCATGTCCAACCCAGAATTAATGGACATGCTGCACCTCAGAAAATCCAAATCCCATCGAGCTACGTGCTGAGACTTGAACCTCAGCACTGAATTAAATAGAACATGCTGGAGGGACAGATTCATAACCCAGAGGCTCCCTTCACTCTGGAATAAAATCCCAGTCCAGGTTAGGCAGAGTCCCTCATTGACTCTCTTCAAGAGGAATCTTGATGAGTGGATGGGAGATCGTAGGTTTACCCCGGGTATCACTTTTGTGTCACTGTTAGACAGAGGCACAGTATACTAACCTCGAAAAAGGGCAAAGCAAAATTAATTTAAAATGGGTGGCGAAAGCCAAACACACTCTGGCTAGGCTTATAAATGCCCTAGGGCAGATAGCCTAGTATGAACCTATGAGCCTATGAACCTATATGTAATGTTATCTTCCTCCATACCCACTAACAGATACCTCAGAGACTTGTTTTATCCATTAACAGGTTTGTTTTGATGGTATTATATTAATGATTTGAATAACTTTTTAGGCCATAATAATCCATGGATAAATTATTGTTTGGCGGGGGTAGTGAACATTGCTTCACATCTACAGAAAACAAAAAGCTCAGGTAAATTAGAAATATAATATTTAATTTAAAATACTCTGACATATTCTGCAGCCATATCATTTTAGAAAAAAGTAGAAGATTCTACAAACAATCGCTGAAGAACTTAAGTTAATGAAAGACAAACAAGTTTATATTTTCTCACAAAGTGCATTTTGAATTTATTAATAAGATTGGGGAATGATTTTTTCATAAAATATGCATAATAAAGTTAGAACTAGAGATGCAATCAAATTCACAGCTATTTAGCATGCTGTTATGTAAAATAAATAGATTTTTACATTGCATCTAGACTTATATACAAAAATACTAGGATAGCTAACTGTAGTATAACTCAGGTGTTATATGTGGCAGCACGTAATAATTGTGAGATATACTGTAAATAACAACACTCGAGGAAATTTAAGCTAAGAATCTTGGAGCATGTGAAGGGCCCACAGAACACAACTGATAGCAATTCTCTGTTTATACATACAGAAAGGGAAATTACTTTATATATATATATATATATATATATATATATATATATATATATATATATATATATATATATGTTGGAATTTGCCATTTATCTGTGTTGTAAGTGGCAGTCTGAACAGTTTGCTTACTGCACAGTTTACTTTCCATTCCCTGAAAAATTTTTTATTTGTCACTTATAAGCACATTTTATATTTAACTGTTTTTTTTCACTGTAAGTTCATAGGTTCATAGGTTCATAGGTTCATACTAGGCTATCTGCCCTGGGGCAATTATAAGCCTAGCCCGATTCTGTATGGCTTACGCCACCCCTTGATTTCAGTATACTGTGCCCTTTTTAAGGTTTAGTTTACTGTGCCTCTGTCTAATAGTGACACGGGAGTAATCCCTGGGACAAACCTACGATCCCCCATCCACCTATCGAGATTCTTCTTGAAGAGATTCAGTGAGGTGCTCTGCCTCACATGAACTGGAATTCTATTCCAGAGCGAAGGGAGCCTCTGGGTTATAAACCTGTCCCTCCAGCAAGTTCTATTTATTTCTGTGCTGAGGTTCAAGTCCCTCGAGCGTGTGGTTCTAAGGGATTTAGATTTACTGAGGTGCAGCATGTCCATTAATTCTGGATTTGACATAGCTTTGTATGTCAGGCATAGATCGCCTCAAAGTAGGCGGTATGCAACTAAGTAGAGCTGGAGTTTTTTTAACCGAGCAGCATATGGCATCTGTTTGAGACCCTTGATCCTCTTGGTGAGATACTTTTGGGGTCTTTCTAATTGCTGCAGGTGTCGGGTAAGGTACATCCCAAAAGGGGCATTGTATTCTATGATGGGCCTGACGAGGGATGAATAAAGGGGCACGATTACCTCTCTTGATCTAGATGTGAAACCCTTCGTGATGAGGTGGGCTATGTAGAAGGTCTTTCTAACCACTTTGGCAATGTGGTTTTCAAAGGAGAGATTGCTATCAACTTGGGTCCCCAGGTCCCTAATAACTTTCTCTGTACTTAATGGGTTTCCACCCATGTGGTAAATTGTGGGCACATTGTTTTTGCCAAAGGGTATGACTATACATTTTTTGGCATTTAGCTTTAAACCATGGCGCTGGCACCAGTTATCTGTCTCTGTGAGACCTTTTTGAAGGATGTTTGTGTCAGCTGGAGAGTTGATTATGGCGCCCAGTTTGCAGTCGTCTGCGAACTTGGTGAGCCATAGTCCTCCCACATTTGCCTGTACCTCGGAAAAGTATATACCGAACAAGAGTGGTCCCAGCACAGAACCCTGTGGGATGCCACTTGTGACCGGTTTTGAGTCTGACATGGCTCCAGCAACTCTCACTCTGTGGGTTCTGTCTTTGAGCCAGTTTGCGACCCATCCTGTGACATAGGGGTTTATATTTAAGCTGGATAGCTTATCTATGATGCCCGAGTGGGGTATTGTGTCAAATGCCTTTGCAAGGTCCAGATAGGCTGTGTGGACTACCTTCCCTTCATCTATGGCTTTGGTGACTGTTTCAAAGAAGTCAACCAGGTTCAAAAGTCAGGATCTGCCCTTGACAAAGCCGAACTGGGTAGGATCTAGTGTCTGTAGGTCCCCAATGTCTTTGTTTATGAGCTCCATGATGATCCTCTCCATAGCCTTGCAGACTAAGCTAGTCAGGCTTATGGGGCGATAGTTTCCAGGGTCCGTAGAGGCTCCACCTTTGTGGAGTGGGACCACTGTTGCTGTACACCATTCTGTGGGCACATATCCTGTAGTGAGGCTGAGATTGTATAGCTGTTTTATTTGAGGGATTAGTTCCTCTTGGAGTTCATGTAGGACGCAAACTGGGATGCCATCTGGTCCCATGGAAGCAGTGTTTTTTGCTTTAGAGAGGGCAGCCTTCACCTGGGCATCAGAGATGTTTGGGAGGCAGCCCTCTGCCGGGATAGATACTTGCTCTTTTGGGGGGGGAGGGGTTTGCACTGAACCTGTCTGCCAGGATATTGGCGATGTCTGTGGGTTCAGTGTATTTTTTGTCATTTAGAATCAACTCAGAACAAGTCTGGGAGTTGCATCCCAGGTTTCTAACATAACTGAAAAAAGCCTTATGATTGTCTTTGGTGTCCTGTGCAATTTTTCTCTCGAAGCTGGCCTTGGAGGATTTTATGAGGGATCGTAATTTTTTGCTAGTACTGATCAGAGATGCCTTCCCTATTAGGGATTTTGCTCTATCATGTAGTAGCTTCCTCCTTCTGTTGTACAGTTTATTTATGGCAGGGGTCCACCAGACTGGGCCTGCCTTTGGATGATTGGGTCTTGGTTTTGTTTGGGATAGCATGATCCATGCATTCCTGGAGATGTCCGTAGAATGCGTTTATATAGGATTCTGCAGTTTGGGCCGTAGTTTCCACTGGCCCTGGGGCCTTGAAGGATTCCACTTCAGTTTTGAGAAGTGAGAAGTTCGCTTTTGAGAAGTTTTTCACTGTGGTTTTCTGGGCTGGGGGTGGGGTCGGGATGTGGACATGCAGTGAAATTAATTTATGGTCTGATCTTACCAATGAGGGATATACTTCTGGTGTGGAGCATAGAGTCCCCATGTTGGTAATGATCAGGTCTAGTATGTTGTCCCCTCTTGTGGGAGTGGTGACTAGTTGTTCTATAGCATTTGAGTTTATAATTTCCAGGAACCTTTGGGCTAAGGTGCTGGGGCTTGAGTTGTGCTCCCAGTCAATGTTTGGGTAGTTGAAGTCGCCCAATATAATGGTGTTTGGAGAGATCTTCATGTTCTCCAATGTTTTCAGGAAAGCCGAGTGGGATTCCTGACTTTGAGAGGGTGGTCTGTAGGATGCTATAAACTGAAAAGCAGTCTTGCCCACTGTTAGTTGCACATGGATGGTCTCTGATACTTCGTGCAATGCCACTAACTTGGAGGTGTGGATATCCTTGATAAATATGGAAACTCCCCCTCCTTTTGTGGTTCAGTCTGGATTTTGGGGCCAAAAAGCATGATATGAGGTATAGCCTGGTAGTGCTGGGGTGCTCTCTGGAGCCTTGAACTAGGTTTCTGTCACTGCACAGATATCGATGTTCTCCATACTGAGGAGAGCTTCGAGTGCGTGCATCTTGAGGTTAAGACTTCTGGCATTTAGCAGCATTACCCTTAGTTTCCTGTTCCTTGTGCTGTCTATGGGGGTGGGTTTGACTTTTGAGCCCTGCCTAAAAAAGGCACTATGGGAGTGGCAAGAGCCTTTGCCAATATCCAAAAGCCCAGTTGTGACAGATGCAAGCCATCCCTAGTGAAGCAACGTGGCTTGTCGAGCATGTCATCCCAGGCTGACAGACACTGGATCCCCTTTGAATGACACCAAAATTTTAGCCAATTGTTAAAATCGATCATTTTGTCTTTGTACTGTGGCATCATTCTAGGTGAGGGTAAGATGCTGCTCAAGGTCAGGGTCATACCAGCTGGGCTACATGATCAGAGAGCTCCTCTATGTCTCTTTTCATGTAGTCCAGGGAGGTACGTCTCAGGTCATTCACACCAGCATGTACAATGACTGAGTCATATTTGTATTTGCTTTGGAGTGACCTGAGTGCTTGTGTTATGTGGCGGATCCTAGCACCCGACAGGCAGCTCACTGTGACCTTCTCTTTATTCAACCTGGTGAGCGGGACATCAGTGTGTCTGACAATAGAGTCACCTATTACAAGAGTATCAGGTGTGTTATTCAGCCTTAAGGGTTGTGGCTGCTTGGCACACTGACTTGGCTCATCATGCCTTTCATACTTCTACATGTACTGGCTTGTAAATACATGATATAACTTTAGTGCTACTTGTTTGTAAGTACACCATGTTCATTTCTACTTGCCTGCCAACTATCTTGGCATAGAGGGATAAAGCCCCATAACACTGATGACCTGGGTTCATTTAGCAGCTTGTGCATCTGGAAGATAATAAAAGGAAGATGGGTATGCCTCTCCTGGGGGGGGGGGGGGGGTTGCAGCTGGCTGTTTTTGAGACCATATAACAGTGTCAGCATCAGCAGTAGCTTCACATGCATCAATCCCATCAGTAGGCAAACTTTGAAGTCATAACCATGCTGTGGTTGGGAGTTAGGTCCTCTGATCATGTGACTGCTCCATAACCTACACCTTCTTCCTGTCTCCAGGCAAAGCAAATGGGCTGACTATACTCTCATCCTGGTCAATGAATGACCAGACTGCAGGGCAACTGTCTGGACAATAAATGAGTCTGGCTCTTGTTGTGTAATGGAACAAATGGCCTGATTAAGTAGAGGCAAGGGAGGGAATATTTTCTACTTACTTGTACAGGTACTCTTTGTAAATGTGTAAGAAAACTTATGTTCTGCTTGGTTATATGAGCATAATATTCAGTATTTTATACTTGCAAGTCAGTGCACAATCTTCAATATTTTCTAATTCAATTAAGAATGCAAAATAAATGTATAGTAAATAAACTTTTGGAATACCTTATTTGCATTCAGTTTGCATTCTTATAAATATCCATGTTTTGTAAGATAGAAAAGACAGTGCCATTAATCCTGTCCTTTAAGAAAAATCACCTAAATATAAACCTAACCTAACTTGATGTTTATTAGTGTATTTTGCCATGTGATCATTGTAAAAGTACATTTTTCTTTTCCCAGGATTCAGTTTCATGAATTGTATTAACACAAAAATACTTCATTTCTTTCTAAATAAAAGTAATTTGTGTTTTTATGATGCTGAGCTATATTCATTTATATATGTAATTACCATATAGAATAAAACTGTGTGAGGATGACTGATACAGTGCTGGAGCTTTAGGCCTAAGACAATGAAATATGTGCATGAAATCAAATTTCAGGATCCAATGAGAAAGAACTTGGCACTGAAAAAAGAAATGATCTTTGATAAGTCAGTTATAGTTTTATTATATTTTTATTTGTAAGTTTTACAGTGGTAATTGTAAACACACAGGGGGTGATATTAAGCCAGCATCATAATGGTAGCCTAAGCATGTTTGTTCCATCTCCATCACCAACTAGTTGAAAATTTGATAAAAGTAAAGGGGAAGGAAAATTTAAGACAGTAAATGTCCATCAGAGAAGGAAGCATCAGGGTTCCTTGATCTTAGTGGTTGCAAGAAAATAAGTTTTGCAGTGACCAGTGGAAGCCATGTTGGATAAAATTATTGCTCCCCAATAGAAATTATCTTGAGAAAGAGAATTTGGGAATGCAAATTAGGAGAATGAAACATTGCAGTTTGTGGTACATACTAACATAATAAAGTGAGGTGCCTGGAGGTTCATCTTCAATGGTTAGATAAGGATATTCATAAACTGGTTTAACCTTTTTTGATTTCTCCAAGTCTTTTGGGTTTCTAATACCATGATGGGAATTGACCCCATTCCTAAGTCAAAGTACAATTAAAGTTCATTAAATTAGTATTGTTTCAATCTTTGATGTCAGCCAAAAGTGTTCTTCGCAGCACCCACAATGTGCCCAGTAATGACTCCTTCTGCAATTCATATGGGATTACATGTATTGCTAACATATCTAAATACAACTGCAGATTGTTTTTTATTAGACCCGCTGCTCCTACTACTATTGGAACTGTCTGGGTATCTTTCTTCTAAACTGCTCTTGTTTCTGCCTGCAGATCCTGATATTTTATGCCTTTGTGTGTCTCTGTACGCAACACACTATAGTCATTGGTTGTGGCGATTTCAATGATCAATGCTACTTTTGTCTTCTTTTCCTGGACCACTATATCTGGTTTTCTAGCATTTATCTTTTGAACTGTTGGTAATGGGTGATCCCATGCGATGTAGACTTCATCATTTTTCTATGATGCTTTGGGCTCATGATTCAAGTATTTTGCAGCCACTTCAATACCATAATGTTTGCACAATCCCTAGTGCAACAGTCTTGCCACATTATTATGCCTTTCAGTATACAGTCCATCTACCATTTGTCTGTCACAACCAGCAACGAGGTTTGCAATTGTTTCCACTTCTGTTTTACAAAACTTACATTTGTCTGTTTCTCCCATATGTTCAATGGACTTTGTAAATCAACGGGTATGTAGCCCACTGTCTTGGGCTGCCATCTCTTTGTTTGAATTCACCACTCCTTAACCATTCCTGCGTCCGATCCTGATCAACATGAGGTTCTTCCAGAAGTTTTCTATACTCGCAACTATATTTAAGCATTTTCCACACTTCTTGCCTTCTCATCTGGTCCTTCACCTTATATTCTTTCTTTTGATTTTTGGCACATTCAGTTGCTGCCTGATTTTTATCTACTTCTGGTTTGATATCCATTCCTGCTTGATGCCAATATGCTTCTGCTAGATTAAGCAGAAAAGTCATCTTAGATTTATTCTCCTCATGTTTCAAAACTTTCACTACATTTGAGTCTTGTGAGGTCAGCAGATATGTATGCAGTCCCATGATTGCAGATCTATACATGTAATCAATTTCAAGGAGGCCCAGCCTTCCTTCAGAACAGGGAATATATAATCTTGGTATGCACTAATTTTTATAAATCGTTTGGTGTGCATGAAGCATCCTTCTTGTTTTTCTAGATGCTAATCCAATCAACACATTTTGGGGCCAGTCAATCACTCCAAAACTGTAAGTTAGGACAGGAAGAGCAAATTGTCTTATATTATTATATTCCATACTAATTTTTATTTGCATTTGTTCATGTTTTATTGCTGATCCTTCATCAATTCCCAAATGTATATACACTCCCTCTTTCTAAAGTTATTTTATATCACATTCTTGTCCCAAACTGATGTTTTCCTGGTCCTGCAGTTTTCCTGCTTTAAAGGTGACTTTTGCTCATTTATCAGGACCAAATGACATTCTTATGTCATCTGAAAAAGTTTTGACAACTTGCAGTTGTGCTTTTAGTTCCTCATCTGATGATCTATACAGTTTTAAATCATCAACAAAGAGAAGATGAGAAGTCTTTATACTGTGTTATTTTCTAGCAGCCAAATTATAGCCATGGCCTAAGCTGTTAAATAGATAACTTAATGTTTTACAGGCAAGGCAGAATAGCAGTGGTGACAGAGTCACCATGGAATACCCCCCTTTGAATTTTATCACTGGGATAATATTTTGTCCTTTATCATGGCTTAATTGCAAAGTGGTCTGCCACTGTTTCATGGTCACTGTAATGTAGTCAATCAGTGTAGGGTGTGCCTTATACATTTTTAAGCACTCTTTTATCCATAAATGTGGGATACTATCAAATGCTTTTTTGTAGTCAATCCATGCCATACTTAGATTCTTCCCATTTTTACAGTTCTTCACTATGACTTTATTTAACAACAAATGATCCTTTGTTCCATATGACTTTCTTTTATTGCCCTTTTGTTCTATTTCCATAATTGACTTTTCTTCTAAATGACTATAAACCCTGTCGGCATCTGTTCCAGTGTATACTTTATATATCATCAGAAAGCAAGTTATTAGTCTATAATTTTTAGGGTAGCTTGCAGGTTCACTTTTAAGTCGAGCATTGATTTTCTTGTTGTTAGCCAGATTGGTGTCTGTTTGGGGTGCGCATATAGATAGTTATTACTCATGGCTAAATCTTTCTGCAAAGCTGTTAATACTTTTAACCAGAAGTTAGGTACTGCATCTGGTCCTGGGGTTTTCCAATTAGAGGCTTTTCTTAACTTTGTTTCAATCTCTCTGGCTGTTACTTGATCCCATTTCATATACTGTACCTTTAAACTGCTTATTCTTTCTTTAACTTCTGCTATCCATTTAGTATCTTTGTTATGTTTCACAGGATCTTCATAAATACTTCTCCAAAATATATCTATTTCTTCTTTTTTGGTGGTCTTTCAATTCCTTTTACCTTGTTTCCCAATTCTCTGTAAAACATTTTGAGTCATCAATAAATTGCTTATTTTGTACTTTTCCATTATATTTATATGTGTATCATCTACGTTTTTCCACCTGTGTTGAGATTTTTAGTTTATTTGTGATAGTCCATTATAGATCTGACCTCTTGTAATACTGCATATTGCTTTTATCACATCTATATTTCTAAGTATTTTTGTTGATCTGTTCCCTCTTCTATACTCTTCTAACAGTGGCACGTTTTGTCTTAATGACTTTATACTTTTCTCTATTCAGTACTTCCATGATGGTATTTGATTTCTTCCCTTCCTTTCCCTTACTACCCTGTGTTCTTGTGGTAGAATTTTATCTGTTATTAATTTAGCTGCACGGTAATATATCCAGTTTACTTCTGTTATATCACATGGATCTCTATGGACAGTCCTAATTATTATGTTCATTTGTTTTATCAAACTTCTGACTTTTTGGGTTTTATTGACCTTCAGCAATCTATTGCTTTCATTGATCTTAATATGTCTATCTATCTCTATTAAATCAAGCAACTCTTCCCTTAGCTCATTTTCTTCAAAACTGATGGCACATTTTTTGTTTTCCATTTCCTGCAGGCATTCTATAGAAAGTTCTATAACATCTTCCTGTGGCATATTCTGTTCATTTTCATCCTGTGTCATCCATTGCTCTGTCATATGGGAACCCACTGGCCTATCACTCCTCAACATTGACTGCGTCAGAGTTTCCACAGTTTCCTTTTTCTTCCCTTGCTGTCCAGCTTTAAGTGAATGTTTATACTGGTTTCCTGTGGAAGGCTCCAAAATATCTTCACATGGCACCTGACCAAATGCTTCCCATTCCACTGGTTTCTCCTTAATTTGGATAGCCATTGCTCTATCTTGTTGTGGAGTTTTCTGAATTTCTGGATTCCTTTGCATGTATTTCTCTTCAAATATCTTTGGTGCTGCTGTTTTTGTATTGATTAGTTTTGCTTTCTCCTTTGCATAGATATTACAGCATATTAAATCTCTTTTTCTTTCCCATGTCCATATTTCTTTTTCAGATGTCTCCTGATCTTCCTGTTTCTCCTTACTTTGGGGACTCATTCCATCATGCTGTGATGTAACCTGTGTTAGACCTTCTACACCAAATCCTTCACTTCGCAGGCACTCCATAACTTCAACTTCAATTTTTTAACTTCTACTTTACTAATCTTCTTTTCTACATTCTCTCTTTGTAATATTATTTTTTTTATTGTAAAATTTTCCATATCTGGATGCCTTTGGCTGTATTTCTCTTCGAATATCTTTGGGGCTGCCTTCTTTATATTGATTAATTTGGATTTTGCCTTTGCATAAAACTTGCACCATATCTCTCTTTCTTTCCCATGTCCATATTTATTTTCTATAATTTTCAAAAATCTCTAGGTTTTGTTGTTTATATTTTGCACTTCCTCAGATGGTTCTTTTACCAAAGAGATCAAAGTTTATTGGTCTATATACTGTTTTTCACAAATTTGTTGTATTAATGAACACATTTTTTTAATTTGAAGCTTCTGACAGTTTTTCTTGTGGAAGTATTTTTCTTTCCTCTAATTTCTCTCTTAATCTTTTTGTATATCTTTTGTCTGGAAATTCTGGGCTTTTTGCATAATAGTAACAATACATAATTTCTTTCTTATCCACAATAGTCCACTCTATCGTCTTTATGGCTCTTCTTTGGCCTATCAGTTTTTGTGATTTTTGTGTACTGCTACTTCCTTCTACAACAGGGGGGCCATCCTCCTCCTGGGCTAGGCCTGGCCCCATTGTAGGAATGTTTCTGTATTTTGAGGATGCTACACTTTCATTTTTTTCTTGTCCTGGCACCAGTCAGCCTACCATGATTGGGCACTTTTTTATCCTGAGTCTTGTGCACCCAGCTATCTTTTTTAATTTTTGACCTACTTCTATCCATGATATATGCTATATAAATACAGTCTATATAATAGTGTCATCTTGGTGACATTTTGTGAAAAACAGGGTCCACCTGATGAAGGTACTCGCCAAGATTTGAGGATGAATTCAGTTTCAGCAATACTACTCTCCTTTGCTTTCTGACTTATAATGTCTCCATTTGGGCATATTCATAAACCAGTTTATATGGTAGAGTACTTGTTGACCCAAGAGGACAATTTGGAGAACCCAGGGGGAAGACAGAATGGCTTCATTATAGGTTTGGTAGAAAGATTTTAGATCTGGGACCTGTCTATTTTGCAAAGAACTTGAATTGGCAGGAAGTAAATGAAGTTTCTTACTTAGAAAGTCAGGCTGACAGATTTCATCTAGTACTCAAAGGGAATGTAAAGAGGATAAATAGCAGGACTACCTTGTCAAATGCTATCAATGTTAGTTAAATGAGTAGATTGTGAGGAAGGCTATGAATGAGAAGGCCTTTAAAATGTTGTGGTGTCATTTCCGAGTGCATGAGGATTTCTTTGCTTTAATGCACAGCCAGCATATTCCGTTACCCCCAGTAGTTTAGAACATGTGCATGAAGAAGAAGCAGTATACATTATATACTCTGCCATGCCAGCATTTTCTTGGAGAAGCATGTGTCTTGGATGAATTCTTTAGAAGATGCTGCAAAGATCTTCATGAGGGATAATGCATAATTCTACAGCATGATGGGTTGGGAACCACAGAGGGTATCAACGCAGCATCGGCCAATATGTTTGTCCCAATTATGGGGCTTGAGGCAGAAGGAGAAGAGGAGAAGAGTGAAATAATTCAGAAGTCATGCAAATGGGTGTCAATTGTTTCTCTATTAGCCAAGGACAAAACTATGGGGATGAAAGTGGATCTGGAATCCATCTGCACTTACAAGGAAAAGGGTGATGGATGCCCTATCAGACAGGGGAATACAAGATCCTACCCCTCTCAAAGGCACAGAGCAGCAAGAAGAACCTGGGAAGATTTGGTCATATGGAATGATCTGTGAGTTATCTGGTAAAATGCGGAAATTCAGAAAAATAGGACAACATGATCAAAGGGCAGGGGAGAATTCTACATTTATGAAAGTATGTACATTCCAAATGGTGTGGCATTCCAGTCAATAAAGTAAGTAGCCAATGGTTTGAGTGGCTTGATGTTACAACATTCTTAACATTGTGCCCTTGGTGATTCTTTTTCTTCTATGGGAGGCTGGATGGGGCAGCAATCTGAGTTTATCCTATATGGTGGCTGTCATGAGGGATCAAGGGGAATTGGTGAGTTTCTGTCATCTTTTTCCTGTGCAAGGGTAGATGAAAGGGCACTGGCTGATATTTGATGGCCAATGGGATTCAATTTTCTTTTCAAAATGGACTGGTGAGACTAACTAGAAATCACATGAAGGTACCTTGCAGTGATTGTGCAAAATAATATACTTAAATTAGGATGTGGGGGGCACTTGTGGGGATGTATAATATTTCAGATATTTTTATATTTTATTATATTTTTATAAATGGTTTGGTAGTTTTGATTGTAAATCTGTCTGCATGTATGTTCTTTAGTATGGGGAGCACAGTTAATGAGATGTGTTTAGTGAATCTTATACTGTGGGTTCGTCTATTAAAGGACAATTAATATTCTTCAGCAGGAAATCATAAGTATAATGCATAGTTTAGGACATGATGGGTCATGTTTATTTTGGGGCAATATTTCAAGTTTGATAATAAGTGATGAGGGAGGATCTTGGACTATATATTTTATACTTCTACTAAGACATCTGCAGTTTATAGATATATTGTGACTGTGTTAGTTAACATCACACATAGCATGGCAATATGATTATGCATTCAGTTAAAAAAAGGAAAACAAATCATTACATTTTTTCCATTGTGCACATTATACAAATATGTTTTTTTTTGTCTTAAAAATTAATCAGTTTATCATTATTCTGCATGTGTTATTCCCACAGATTCCATTTATTTAACTGCAGTTTATACCTGCCTTTTTCTAAAGATCCCTCCTCCAGTCCTTTTATCTCTTTTACAACATTTGACAATTCTGTTACAGTCAGTTTTGTTTTTAATTTCCATTTCCTAATAATTGCTTTTTTGGCAGCTACCAGCATTAACCTTAGTAGGGTCTTACTGTAGTCAGTTTCTATATTCTAGCTCAAGAGTTTTCTTAATTAAAATAATTTGCTCCCCTAACATTTCTGACAAAGTATCCCATAGAGAATTTCTAAAATCAATCAACTCATTACATTCCCAAAAAATGTTTTCGCAGTTACCTTTCTCTTTCCTATCACATTTCCAGCAATCACTGTCTACTGGTGGAAAATTCTGTGAAGTCTACCTTGGGTATAAAAATACTTAAGTAAACTCTTCCATGCAAAAATTCTAAACCATCTAGAGTTTGTTGTATATGTATACTTTTGGAGACAGGCAAATATCCTCCCATTGTTTCTTTGTATATTGCTTTACATTTCCCAGTCTTGTCTAAACTCTTCTGATTGATACTTATAGTTACAATGCATTATTCTATGCATCCTAATAATTATATCTTTTTAACTGCAGCTTTTGTTCTAGACTCAACTATAAAGTCAGTTAGAGCTGGTCTTTCATTTAACACTCCCCTATCCTTTCTCTTTGCCTATATTCTATCAGTCTGTGGTAGGGAAGGCAGTCTACATCACACAGTACAAACCTCTGCTTAGCTTCATCCCACTCTCTGACTTTTCCTTTCCTCATCATTTGCTCTTAATATTCTGGGTCCCTTGTTAATTAAATTCCAGCTCCCGCTTGCCTACTTTCTGCACCCCACTTACAGTACTCCCTACTAGTAAAATCTCTTTTCTCCATTCTCATATTGGCCTAGCTTGCAAAACATTTTCTGCTACTCTGTAGATAGAATATTCTGTATCGTTGTTAGTGTTCTCCTTAAGTGTCTGCATCCAAAGTCCTACTCTCTCCTTATTCCTTGAACCTCCCTTCTACTTTGAATTGTAGTCTTCTGCCTCTGCTATGTATATTAGCCCCAATTCTGTAGCGCTAAAGTATCCCTTCAAATCTGGCAATCTTAAACCCCCTTGTTCTGTGGGCATAAACAACATAACCCACTTCATTTTTGTCCTCTTTTTCACTCATACAAATTCTTTAAATTCTTTATTTAATTATGGTCTACAGCTACTCCTTTGGTTGATAAAAATATGCCTGACCTGTATGCAATACTAAGAGAACTAGAAAAGTTTCATGGTTATACCTTACTATCCATATCCATCATCAAGAGTTTGAAAATTCTCACCTTTTATTTTATTATTAGTTTAGTCTCTTTCCACATACCATTACATAATATAAACCTTTTTAATCCAAATTCATAAATCCTTCATTTCCCAATAAACATGGCTATTGCTGAACCTAGAAAAGTTTACTGCTATAGCTTTGTTGTGTCCTCATTTATTTTATATCATGAAAAAAAATTAAATTGTCTCAAGATTTTCCTTTTCTGAATTTATCAAATATAAAATCATATCATCTATAAATAAGGTTAATTGTTCTTGAGTCCCATACCAGTTGTATACCCTTGAACTTGTGAGGCCCTTATTTTCTTTCTCATTCAAAATGCATGCATATCATCCATTTGTTCCCTTATTTTTTCTTTAGTAACTCAACAATTGTTCCTCTTCTTGTTCTGTAAGATTCCCCTTCTTTTATAGTAATGTAACCTTTTATTAACCCTCTAAATCATGATTATTGTTTTCTCTCATATCTCTTTCTCTCTCATTCTACCACATTTTTAAATTTCTTTTTCATTTTATCCCACTCATCTGCTACCCATTCTGTGAAGGAGTTTGTACGTTCCTTAGCAACTCTTGAATTGTTTTCACTACCCATTCCTTAAAATATTCAATTTTAATAGGTAAGTAGGAAAGTGTAAATGTCTCATTTTTAGTTGATTTATTTTGCATACTTATCTTAGTCTTTATTTGTGCGTGGTCTGAAATAATTATTCAATGTGCTTCAAAACTAGCAATTAAAACCCACGGTCTTGTGAAAAATAGTTTCTGTCCAACCTAGCCCAATTTTTGTACCTTGGAGAATAATATGTAAATTCTATCTGTGTTCTTGCAAGTAATTTCACATATTTGATTCCAAATATTCTCATATATTTCTTCAGAAATCTACTGTTTTGTTACATTTACCCTTCTAGGTCCTGCTGATACATCTTCTCTATTACACATCAAGTTCCAGTCCCCACCCATGAAAAATATTCCCTTTTGGAAGCTGATTAACTCTCCCATAATTCTGTAAAGTTCCTTAATAGTAGTTTTAGGTGGAATATACATACATGTCATTCTAATCCTCCTACCTGCTAATAATCCCTTATCAACAAAATTCTACCCTTCTGTAGCTTCTATTTGTGCTTCAGACGTCTCAATATAATTCAGTACTATTTGCTTCTTATCCAGAATTGCAATGCCATTCACATTTCATATGACTGATAAGGCAGTCATTCAGATAGGTTTGTATTACTTTAACGTATTTCATGACAGTTTTTTTTAATGTTTCCACCTTGTAATTTACATGTAAACATTTGTGTTTGGCAAGCTGAGCTTAATATGCAATTGTAGTTTCTCATCTCTATTTAGACCCATGTCACATTTTACCAGACTTTTCATTTCAATAAAAAATAAAAAAATAATAATTCATATTTTCATTCTTAACAACATAACCCCTATTAGCTCACATCAATCACAATTATATAGATTTCCCAAAAAAGAGCATTATCCCCTCGATAATAGGGAATGTCCCAGATAGACAGCTGCACCCACAGGCTTCACCAATTCTAAAGTTAAGGTTAATCATGCTGACAATGCATGTTAGAGCCTGCGCTCTATTCTGCACTCAACTCACCCTTTCTTGTCCCAGCATACCTTCCCTCCCATACGTAAAAAGCAACTTGCATACTGCCAATAAACTGAATTATATAATTAAGAAAAAGTGCCATGATTCTCATTTCCTGAATAGATGATGCATGTTTGCAATTCATATTGACGAGGTTATTACTACTAGAAATACATCTGCTTATATTACCTTTAATAGAGCATGTTTCATTAATTTTCACTGAGCTGTCACTTCAAGTACTATTTTTAATGTTTACGCATATTTTTTTTCATTTAGATATATCACAGTTCATGATTTAGTAATTTCTTGATTTATTTCCAATATCTACAGATAGTGTGTCTACCATTCACACATTTGCAAAGCTCAGCTGATAGATTAAAAAAAAGAAAAAAAAACAGAAAATGATATTCCTACTTTATTACTAGCATGAACAACATTCCCTGATAACCTTCCAATCCATCTCACATTTAAAATGCCTGTGGATTCTCTACATAACTACTTTACAATATAACATGCAGTTGACTTCAAGATTTTTTTTTTCACATATTGATGAGAAGAAAAATAACTTTTGTATTTGCAGCTTAAAAACATATTACTAAGAAAGAAAGAAAGCATTTTTTTACTTACAGTTTCTTCTTCACTTCCTTCATTATCCTTCTAAACATTAATGACAAAAAATATACTTTATACTCCATAACCAGTTTAAAATAATTCACAAACTTTGAATATTTTTTCCTTCTAGTCTCCCCTGCAGTTTTTGCAAAGGCACAGTTCTATGTCCAAACTGCATCATAAAGAAATAATCCATAAGTCTGTTTATTTCTTACTTTTTCAACTTTCAAATTCTTGCTATTGCCCTTCTTCCTTACCTTGATTACCCAAAACTAGTATCTGGTTCAAATCTACTCCACTCCTTCTTTTTCTCATCATCCTGCATTTTTTTCAGTCACTTAGTCAAAATATAAGGGCTAGAGGCCACATGTTTGTACTGATGGCAGCCAAAATAAAGGAAATAGACATTTTTTCTTTGTTTGAAGTGATCTTGATATATATTTTTCCCTCACAAGCAGAAAAAAAAGGTTTAGTGCCAAATGCTCAACCCACTTTCCCATTACTTTTAAGCAAATTCCAACTTGCATGTACTTTAATACAAATGGTATTTTCATTTAACTGTTTATACATTTGTTAATGAACAGAACTGCACTAATAAGAGGGATAAATATCTTGTTTCTTTGGGAATCAACATCCAGTTTCAGAGCATTTACTAACTGTGTTAGATATCTCCTTTCCAAGAAAATTCCATAGTTTCAGAGTTTTTTCTTCACAAAAATGCTTGGCAGAAATCAGCTTGTTGGCCTTTACAACTGATTTCCTTTTTGGTACTGAATGTATGCAGTCTTGAAAAATATGTATTTCCTGTAAATCTTAATAAGAAATCTATTACTTTGTAAAGCTTTGTAACAGTGACATCAACATAATCAATTTTAGTCTTGTTCTTATTCATAGTAAATTTCCAAAAGTTACATGAATTGCCTAAAAAAATCCTCAGAGAACATTACCAGTTCAGCTTTATTTGCTTCCCATAAAGGTATGTAATCAATAAATTGAAGTAATATGACACAGGTAAAAATGAGAATAAATGATCACATTCCTTATCCAATGTTACCATCACAAAAAGCAGGGGCTATCAAGGCCCTCTGGCAACAACAATAATATGCTGATAAAATTCTTTCCAAACACAAAACACGTATTCTCAAGAACAGTATCCAATAATTTGCAAATAATTTGAAGATTAATATTCAAATCTAGAGCAGCATATATCACCTCAACAAGTCAATTCCCTCAGTTTAAGGGATTGAAGTAAACAGTGAATTAACATCAAATGTAACAAAAAAGTAGCATGATACTTTTACATTTCTAATTTGATTAACAAAGTAAATTATTTCAAAATGTGAGGAATATTTTCCACAATAGGTCTCAAGAAATGCTTAATATATGCTGCCAAGATTTTAGCAGTAAAACCCTTCGCTGCAACTATATATTTAAAAGGTGGATTGCTTAAAGACTTATGAACTTCAGGAATCCCAAATATTCCAGGTAATCTTGAAAACTGTACTGTTAAGATAAAAATAGCATTTCATAATTTGGACTGTATTCATTTGCTTAACCAGTAGAAGCACATCAGTGTTGTTATGATGTCCAAAAACCTGATATTTCACAACTTTCCTTTGACTGATCTCATCGGAATGGTGCATCAACATAGCACCATTGTATGCAATAGAAATCATTACTACAGGAGAACCCTCTTTAACAGCAATCATTATTGTTCATTTTGCTTCAAAACTCAAATTAAAATGCATTTTACATTTCTTCTTCTAGTTGTGTTAAAAAAAACACATTCTAAAATTTTCACAAAGATTTTAAAAGACATTTAAAATGAAAACCAGAGAAGGATTAAAACTGCTACATCCACTTTATTAACTGTTATTTCCTGAAGTAATACTAAACTGAAAAATCAGCTTTAAGTTCACATTGCATAGGTTCACAGGTTCATAGGTTGGTACTAGGCTATCAGCCCTAGGGCCTATACAAGCCTAGCCATAACAATTCCCTGGCTATTTCTTCCCACACTATTTACTTCCTGGACCCCTGTCTAGCAGGGTGACTGACGTGATCCCTGGGGTGAATTTCCTTTCTCCCATCCAATCATCAAGGTTTTTTTTGAAGAGGGCCAAAAGGGCTCTGCTTGACATGTATGGGCAGTCTATTCCAGGGTCTGGGGAGTCTCTGGGTCAGGAACCTATCCCTCCAGCATGTTTTGTTTATTGTGATGACAAGGTTTAGATCCCTGGAGCATGTGGCTCTGAGGGATTGGGATTTCTTTAAGTGTAGCATGTCCAACAGCTCTGGGTTTGACATGGCCTTGTATGTTAAGCAGAGATCACCTCTGAGTAGACAATATGTGACAGAGTATAGCTGGGGTTTTTTAAGGTGGTCAGCATAGGGCATCTGCTTTAGGCCTGTGATTCTTTTAGTGAGGTATTTCTGCAGCCTTTTCAGTTGTTGCAGGTGTCTTGAGAGGCACATACCAAATGGGGCGTTGTATTTTATAATGGGTCTAATGAGGGATGAGTACAGTGGGACAATGACATCCTTTTTTCTGGATGAAAAGCCCTTAGTGATGAGGTGTGCCACATAGAAGGATTTCCTGACTGTTGTGGTGATGTAGTTATCGAAGGTGAGACCACTGTCCACATTTGCATGAAACATTTACATCTGCAAAATTATTTTAGCAGATACTGAGGTTATCTTCTTAAACAAAATACTTACTTCTGAATGTGTAAAATGTTAAAAGTACAGTTTGTGATGATAATAAAGTATCTTCATTCCTTATAGAAACAATGGCAGAATTGCTATCCGGTACTTTAGAATTCACAACAAACAGTTCTGCATTCATTGTTCTTGACAGTACTTAACTCCTTGCCAGCATTGTATGTTCTGATTTCTCCTTGCATTGTTCCAAAAGGTATGCTGATTCCTCTCTGTAAGACTTAAATGATGATTGTGGTTTCCCCGTGCTCCAAGTTAATTTTCCCAATGCTGTGCTTTTGAGGATTTCTTCTTTATGATGAAACATTGCATATCATCAAAACATGCATCAGCCACTTTAAACACAAAAGGTTGAAACTCTATATGTTCTGTAAGACATACTGAGCATTGGCCAACTTGGCTTCATTATTTTTGAAGAAAGACTGTAAGGTCTGTCTAGCCTTATTACAAAAAATTGCCATGTCTTCACAAGACTGTCTTCCTTCTTATCTAAGGGAACCTAAGGGAGTTTTCTGTAACCGCAATCCCTTGTGAATAATTATTATTCATAAATATCCAGAAAAATAAATGCTGTTCCACTACAAAGTTTTAACATACAACATTTTTTCGCATACTCTTTGTGAAGCTGATCTGCATACAACTCTTCATTTGAGCTGGTTAAATTATACTGCCAGTCAATAAATGATTTTGAGGGAGGTTATAAAATATGAGTTACCATATATTTCCTTTGTAATTGATCATTAATGCATCTATATCAAATTATCATATGATGTAAATAACGAACACTATTTCATCATATTGATAATATCGAAACAATAAAATATCGAACAAACGTAACAGCAAATTTTTTCCTAGGGAAAAAAAATTGCTGCTCCGTAAAAAATAAATAAATAAACTTAAACACAAATTTAAGTGGGGGGCTTCGCCCTGCCCCACCACCCCAAGTGGGGGGCTGTGCCCCCCACACCCCCCTACTTAAATATACCAACTCAGAGATCGCACCCTAGTGGAGGAAATGGCAAAGTCCCAAAGACGGCCCACCAAATTTTTTTCCTGGGAAAAAATTTGATGTTCCGTGAATTCGCTATTTTGCCATTTCAACAGTATTGGATCAACTAAATAGCATTCACTATTTAGTCCATTCGATAGCATCATATAGACCCTCATTAACAACTTTACTAATCTTTTTCATTGGCTTTTGCCATTAACCAGTACCTTTCCTTTGTCTTCAAACTTAACAGTGTTCATAAATCCAAAAGGGTCCAACAACTATAATTCAGTATCCTAGAACTCTGATTTCAGAGGTGCATATAGTCCCAAAAGTAATATTGCTGTCTTTTGAAGTACTTGGGACAACTGGTACACCTTCCATAGTGAACAACTCCACACAATAAAAAGACAGATAAGAAGACATAGTTCTGACTTCAGAGGTGCATATAGTCCCAAAAGTAATATTACCATCTTGTACTTGGAACAACTGGTACACATTACATAGCGAACAACTCATCACAATAAGAAGACAAATTTTCTCCCATATTTAAATTGTACTAAGACTGAAAAAACACCAGGATATAGTTACCAGGTGGCCATTTGTATAAACAAAGATGTAACAGCTTCCATCCAGTAACAGCAAAATTTCTTCAGATAACCAAAGTAAAAAAGAAAGAAAGAAAAGAATACTACAACTCAATATAAACAAATCATGGTGATATCAAACATAATGCTAAAAATGTGTTACAGTGGGAGAAAAAAAGGATATTATGATCAAAACAAACAAGGAAAAATGGCAGATTTGCTGATTATCACTGCCATCAGTGCAAACATGTAGCCTCTAGCCTTTATATTTTTAATCTTGCTTGTGGTAACCAACAAAGACAGCAGACAGGCTTTCATGTGGAGCAAAACAGGTAGTTTATCAAGCTCAGTGCATTTCATGTGATGCACTTTGCTCCAGAAAACAAAATTCACAGAAAGAATGAGTAGCAGAACATATGAGAGAAGTTACAAACAAGAGTATCATCACTGCATTATTTAAACACAGCCAGAAATGTATGAATTTAATAAGACTTGTGTCTTTTTCTGTTTTGAAATGTCAAAACAGATTACATGGGAGGTAATGTGAATAATCTTTTAGAAAAGAGGGAAGTGTTTTAGCAATCTTTTGGATTGAATGGCACTTGTAATATTGTTGTTTTTTTAACGGATAAACCATTAATTTGTTAATGATGGGTTTGATTGCTAAACTAATCAGATTTTATTATTACCTATGATGTCATTTTTTCTGTTAAGTTTTTTTTTTTTTTTTTAACTGCTTGCACATCTTGCACTTTTGTGGTAATAAATTGTTTTCTGGTAACCTTCTGGTGTTTATTCAAAGAAAACTCAACCCTAGAACTAAAGAAATCTATTTTTTTCAGTCTATCTTTGTTTCCTGACCTATTTTAACACCTCAAAATCACTCTGAGTGCTTTATTTGTAATTTTAACCTGTTTTCCACAACATGGCTACCAATGGGGATTGATATATCAATAAGATCTTGTTCTCCCTCAACCCTTTCTCTTTCCCATAATTCTTTGTATGACTCATGTAAGACATAAGGAAGTAAGTTTGAATTCCCATGCCATTGGCATATAATGGGATTTGTGTGAGTCACTGTTATTTTCTTTACCTTCTGTAAAAGGACTGTTTCTTTTCTGTCTCTAATCACCCTCACTTATGTTTGGCTCAGACCATGTTTTACACTATACTTAGAAGTTATTCAGCTACAGCCAGAAAAGCAAATAAATTGCAAGCCTTTGTTCAGGGTTTTATTTTGTAGTCTAAGAGGAATTGATTCTGCAAGAGTCTCTCAGTGCAGTGACAGTTTTAACACCTTTACAGTAGTGTAGGGGGAGGGGACTCTCAATTATAACAAACAAACAAACAAAGATAGAGTAAAAAAAGTTTTTTTGTAGTTCTAGGGTGGAGTTTTCCTTTCACTTTAAATACTGTTTACACACAGGAGTGAATTGTAGTATCTTTCCTACATCCTGATGCAATTTCATAATGGTACGTGTCTAGGCATCTTCTGATCCATTCAGCATGGCACACATTCTTTGCACATGTACTCATAGGTTCATATGTAGGTACTAGGCTATCGGCCCAAGGGCCTAAGTAAGGCTAGCCAACAAGGTTCCCTGGCTTACACCACCCAAGAAAGTTATTTTCCTGTGCCCCTGCCAAGCAGAGGCACAGAAGTGATCCCCAGGGTATATTTCCTATTTCCATTCACTCATCAAGATTTTTCTTGAAGAGTGCTAATGAGGAACTTTGCTTGACATAGATAGGTAGCTTGTTCCAGAGTATGGGAAGTCTCTGGGACAGGAATCTATCCCTCCAGCATGTCCTGTTTATTGTTGTGACAAGGTTTAGGTCCCTAGAACATGTAGCTCAGAAGGATTGGGATTTCTTTAGGTGTAGCATGTTCAGTAGCTCTGGGTTTGACATAGCTTTATATATTAGGAGAGATCTGACTAGGTGATATGCTATGGAGTAAAGCTGGAGTCCTTTGAGACGGTCAGTGTAGGGCATCTGTTTGAGGCCCGTAATCCTCTTTGTGAGGTACTTCCGTGGCCTTTCCAGCTGCTGCTGATGTCTTGTGAGGTACATTCCAAAAGGGGCATCGTACTCTATAATGGGTTTAATGAGCGTCGAGTAGAGGGGAACAATGACCTCTTTTTTCCTGGATGAGAACCCTTTTGTGATGAGGTGTGCCATGTAGAAGGATTAAAAAATAAATTGCAGTATCTGTAGGATTATCAGCACTTTATTAACAAGACAATTACTTCAGTTAGCGCTTTCATCTCCCTTCACTCTCAGAGACATCTTCAGACTAATCATTGTTCATTGCATACATTCTTGGGATACATCACCCAACAACTTCCAATCTAAGTTAAGAAGCCTAGTCACATGATAAAATAGGCTAAATTAAAGAGAAATAAAACTTCTACAAAAATTCAAAAAAAAAAGTCAGTGCTTTAACCCTTTTCTTTTTAAGTACATAACAAATTCCTCTCTATTATTGAGACCAGGGAAAAAACATGTATTTAATTTAACTTGCCAGCAGGACTCTAGCCATCCCAGTTCTTCCTCTATGTTAATAATATTCTTGGTGTTACTCAATGCTTCTAATACTAAACATTTAAAGTTAACTTTGCATTTACTTTCTTTATAGTGTTTACACATAGCATTCTTTTCATCTCCATTAGCAATAGCATACTTATGCTCATAAATTCTTCTGTTAAAGTCCCTGGTAGTTCTTCCCACATAAAAAGCATGACAATCCATGCACATTAATAGATAAACTATATTTTTACTCTTACATGAAAAACTTCCTGGTATTCTGACTACATAGTTTCCACTTCAATTTCATTAGAGTCAGTATACAAATAGTTGCAAATGTTACAATTGAAACACTTATTCATTCCTTTTTTACCTTCGACTTGTATTTTTCTATTTAATTTACTCTGAAAAATGTCTTTATAATTTTTAGCTCTCATTTGTACAAACCTGGGCCCTGTACCTATCTTTTTTAATAATTTCATTATTAGCTTTGAAAATACCCCAATTTCTACTAATAATACTTTTTATAGCTTTAGAATCAATACTATTTTGCACTGCTAGTACTGTTTTATGCATATATTCTCTTCTTTTTGTACTATCACATTTAGATACTTTTCTTGTATCTATTTCTTTCTGTAACAACTTATTAATATCCTTGTTAGGATACCCTCTGCATTCCATTCTTTTACAGAAATTTTCAGCTTCTTGTATGAAAACATTATCATCTTTAGTGAGATTGCTAAACCTTTTTAACTGGCCCTTAACAATGTTAGATTTTGTTTTCTTGGGATGAAGACTAGAATAATGTAAGTACATGTTGTTCTGAAAATCTTTCTTATAAATCTTAGATATCAACCTATTGTCTTCCTTATAAATAGTAAGATCTAAATAGTTAATTCTATGCATGTCATAATTATGAGTAAATTTAACATATGAACATACATTATTAATATATTTCAGGATATCAATAGGCCCTCTCCAAATTAAAAAGACATCATCAGTAAAATAAACCATCTTTAATATATATTCATTATATTCACTATTGATGATGTTAGCTGTCTCCCAACCATGCATAAATACATTGGCATAACTGGAAGCTAAAGCTGCACCCATAGCCACTCCATTAATTTGAACATACAATTGTTCATATAACTCCAAATAGTTAACTTAATACCAGAGCAATCATTTCCCTAAGCAATCCTACCGTATCAAAAAAGAACATTCTAGATCTTAAAAGTTTGATTCTGACTGTTTGCATACCATCTATATTAGGAATCATAGTATAGAGGGAATTAATATCCAATGTAACTAACACATCAGTTTCATTCACAACTACAGTCTCAGTTTTACTCAGAAAGTCAAAGCTATCTCTTATATATATGTAATGTTTTTAGGTATCACTTTTTGTAACATTTTGTCCACAGAAACAGATATCCCTTCAGTCTTACTTTTAGCACTTGCAACAATAGGTCTTAGCGGGGGGTCTTCTACGTTTTTGTGGATCTTTGGTATACCAAAGATCCTAGTTACATTTGGGTTAGTATTAGATTATTTCTTGTTATTTCATCTATTCTGCCAGTGCAGAACCATTTTTCTATACAAGAATCTATAAGAACATATCCCTTTTCTACATCTGAAAATGTCACTTTTTGATAGAATTTGTTGTCTTTTAACAATGCTCTCATTTTACACTCATATTTTGCCCTATCTAGTACTACCAAAGATCCCCCTTTATCAGCTTTGACTATCAGTAATTCTTCATTTTTATATAATTTCTCAAAACATTCTTTCTCATTTTTAGTCAAGTTGTAATACTTATATCCAACTCTATTGTCCAGTGTTTCAACAATTTGTGCTTCACATACATTTGAAAACATTTTTAACTCCTTACATAATGGTGGGTTAAAGCAACTGGGCTTATAAAATTCACTTCATTGCATTTGTTAAACATTATGTCAGAATTAAGGCTTCTAACATAGTCTCTTAGTTCATTTACAGCAACTAATTTGTCTGCTCTCTTAGCCGGAGCAAAATTCCAGCCTTTGCTTAGTACACAACACTCCTCTCTATATAATTCATAATTAGAGAGGTTAACTATTTTAAAGTTTACAGTACCTATGTCATCCTTGGTTAATTTGTTTTTTTCCAATGTCTCTTGTTGTGATTTACTTGTGCATATCCGTTTTTTGATTGCTTGTAATTTTTGAACCTTCTATTTCTTACGCTTGCTGTTAATTGAGCCCATGTTCTCTCCTGGTTATTAACCCTCTGATATACTTTGACCACTTGTTGGCATTCATTGTTGTAATGGGTAACTATTTCCTTAGTGTAAACTGAGTTGGTGCAGACATTCACCCCCTTCACTTTAGGTCTGACTACATGTTCAGCATTTTTTGTTGCTTAAACATGTTGTTTCTCACTCGCTTTTGCTGTCTCGTTTGAGCTTGTAGCACCCTGATTTCCAGGCTTGCTATATAGTGTCTCCGACCTTCTTAGTGAATCTGCTTCTTCCTCACTTCTTAGACTAGCGTCTTCCGTCATCACCCTAGCTCTATTCGCACTATGCAGTTTCAAACCATATGCTGAGGCCATGCCCCCTGCATAGTCATTCTTGTCTCTCAATAATTTTTTGACTTTTCTTTGGCTTAAAGTATCATTGAGTTTGATTAAATTATCTTGAATTAAGTACATTTCGCTGGCAAAATTATCATTAGAAGTCACTTCTTTAAGTCTTGCATAGTTCTTTTTCACGTTTTAAGTAATAGTCTCAAGTTTAGCATTATTGAATTTATGTAATACTTCCATGTATTGCAGACCAGCTCTTTGATTTATCTCGAGCCATTTATCTACCAGATTTTTAGGTAGATCATTGCCAGCAGGCAATTTAATTACTCTAAGTCCCTTTGGGACCTGTTAATTCAGTAAACAGTTTTCAAAAAATAAGTTGTCCCATTGCAAGCGTTTGAGTAACACAAGATCATTTTCCAGGTTCTTAAACAGTTCATCGTGGTTAACCACTATATATAGATGACCAGAATTGTGGGGGATTATGTTTATAATTGACCTGCTGGAGAGAATAACATTGTTTTTATCCTTCATTACCTGTTTTTTTTAATCTGGTTGCAACATTATCTGATCTTTTGTAGGTTTTTATTGTTTCTTATCCTTAGCCATTCTTTCTCAGGCCAGTGTCTGTCTGTCATGAGATATTTACTCATTTTAAAAGCCACGGAAATTGATTGGATTTAATTATTTTAGCATGGAGTGGAGCTAAACTGTTTGGAATACTCAAAATGTTGTGTCAAAAAGCTTCAGCTAAAAGAAGGGTTTTAATGTGGTACAATTAATGGCTTTTAATGTGTCTATATAGTCCTGGTGGTCAAAACTAGGAAGGTTATGAGCTGTTTTATAACTATACTCTTTGGCTATTTGAGAAACTTTTTTATGGGCACAGGGTGCCAGGTGGTCACTAAGGATTTCAGGGAGTATATCTACATTACTAAATCTGTTACGGTCAATGACTAGAATCCAGTCCAAAATAGAACCATGCTTATTTGCTTTACTATATTTTGTAGTAATTAATTATGGAAACCCATATAAGTATACTATTTGTTGGTAAAATAGAGGTTATATTCTGCCAATTTATGACAGTTTTGTTAGCAATCATGTTTGTTAACCATGACAGTATGCATTCAGGTATGAGAATATTGTTGCCAGTGGGATATAAATTACAGTGATGCATATATTTTTGTCTTATTTAGTTTTAGAAAGGTATTATGGATTTCTGCATTTGCAAATCTTGGTATGTTGTTGGAGTAGGTAGTAAAACTGTAGTAATGTTGTAGCTGGGGGTTAGAAACTACAGGTAATTTATATTTGGTTTAAGCCAAGTTTTTGTCACTGCTAATACATCAGATATATAGTGAGAGATCCAGGAATGGAGGTCTGTTATTTTATTGCATATGCTATAAAGGTTTATTGTAACTAGATTCAAAGATTTATAGGTGACATTCTAGGTTATTGGTAGAACAGGACCTGACTTAGTGTGTATATCAGCATACTGACTGATGTTGCAGATGAGTTTGTCAGTGGGAGCATATTTGCTTTTGATAATTTGGATTTTTATTTCTGGCAGGTAGGGTGAGACAGAAATATTTTTATTTTAGTAAAGAAGATGGGCAATACTTATATAAGGTTTGAAAGATTTTGTGAAAGCTGTTGGTAGACTTACAACTGGTAGCACTGGAAGTAAATAGTTGCTATCTATATTTTTAAAGCTAATGAGTGTGGGGTTGTAATAAGTATGAGAGGGAAGAGGGTTATGGAAAGAGTGGGGAATAGCA